>NW_005871113.1:5751115-5779683 GCF_000147115.1 Myotis lucifugus
CGGTGCGTGCAGCCTCCGAAGCCAGGAGGGCGTGGGAAGGATGCGGTCAGCACCATGGACAGCTCTCCCGGGTTGAAGACGAGGCTCAAGGATGCCCACCCGGGGACGCGCCGAGATTCTGTAATCTGAAGGTCTGTTTTGTGTTTGCTTTGCTCGAATCGGCCCAGATACTCGCCTCAGATCTCTGCTGTGGGGTGGAGAGACAGCATGTAGGCAAACAGCAAACCGGAGAGAGGGATCCTGAGGACAGCAGCTTCTCTCTCCCTCTCGCTCTGCCTTCCTCTCCTCTTTCTCCTCTGTCTCACACACACACAGGCGTCCGCACACTTCACCCCTCAGCCTCGCTCCTGATAAACCTTGACACTACCCTGAGCTTGGTTTTCCCCTTGGAAATAGGAGTTGGCATTTGTCTGCACATTATAAACACGCATTTAAGGCCATACAAAAAAGTAGGGGTCAGACCACCGTTTGGGCAAAGGGCCTGAAAAGCATGCCACACGCCGGTTTTTAAACTTCGCAAACCTGTGAGCATTATGAACAATCACAGGCCAAGTCTGAACACAGCAACAATTGGCCCCTTAATTTTACCTGAGGTGCTTGAACCACAGCCAGGTGACCCGCTCTCAACTTCATTTGATACTCTGATGACTTACAATCAAGAGCATAAGCAACATTGAGGAGTAGGGAGTTAGTGATTGTTCCTTGTGAAGAAAATGCTAACTCCCAGTACAAAATTGCTATATTGGGGAGCAACACCAAGAAGAAAATATTTTGCACTTATGTAAGTGAGGTTGGACTGTAAATCTAGAGCAGAAACTTTCTTGCCTTTATATAATCTCTCCCTTTGTCAGTTTGTGTTCAACTGAAATTCCTTCTTTACCATTTTCACTAGTTCAGTGAATATTTATTGAATCAGGCACTGTGCGAAAAGCTGGCTATAAGCAAGAATAAAATGAAATGCCATTCCTCTCAGAAAATATTAAAATACCTTTTTTTAGGAAAGCTCTGTGTATGTGTTTACCATTGGTATCTATGAGATTCAAGAAAAATATGTGTAGAGCCAAAGATGTTTTCTCCAGGCAACCTCCCTTAAAATAATCTTGAGCCTTAGCCAGTGTGGCTCAATTGGTTTGGCATGGTCTATTGGATTCCTGGTCAGGGCATATGTCTGGATTACAGGTTTCAGGCTCGGTCCCCAGTAGGGGGCATGCAGGAGGCAGCCCATCAATGTTTCTCTCCCTCTCCCTTCCTCGCTCTCTAAAAAAATCAATTAAAAATGTTTAATTAGCCCTGGCCAGTGTGGCTCAATGGGTTGGGTGTCATCCTGTGTTCCGAAAGGTCATTGGTTTGATTTCCTGTCAGGACACATGCCTGGGTTTCGGTTTCGATCCCTAACCGGGGTGCATATGTGACTCAACCAACCAATGTGAAAGACTCTCTTCTTTTTTCTCCAAAATCAATAAAAACATATTTTTTTAATTTATATTAATAAACGGTCTTGAACTCCAAGGCATTGGTTCCTACTTGAAACCACAGTTCTGGTTTGTGGTTTTTGGCTGGCTCTGAGTAATCCGATTGTTCAACCTTTTAAAATTTTTCATATTGAAAGCCAGAAAAGCTCAATGATCATTTCATCACCAACTACATAAGTTACTATATATATATATATATATACCAAGTTATATAAGCATCCATAACCCAGGTTCATATCACGATAGTGTGCTCAGAAAATTAGTGTGTGTGTGTTTTATGAACTTGAGTTTCAAACTTGTCAAATCTGGGAATTTAGGCCAAGGCTATTTAATATTGATGGTGTTCCCCCTCACACACATACACTCACACAGATTATAATGCAGACTTCTTCCTGCTAACATTGCCTTTTAAAAAACACAAAACTGCGCTCTCCAAATACTATTTGGAAATTTTCTATGAGACTAGTGTTGGACAATATCATATGGCTTGCCTTAACTTTCCAATGTTTCATATAGCTTCTGAGTTTGCTTAGCAGCCACTTGGAAGTAAGATTTAGCTTCTTACACATTCCTATTTCTAAAGTATGTTATTGGTTTGATACTTTTAATTTGGGGGAATATCAATTATTTATAATTTAAATGTTTTATATCTTATTAACTATGTACATCCTATGTAATGACACAATTATTTTCTAATTTTGACCTTATACCTCTAAACTATCTTTGGTCTATAGTCCCGTGGTCGGCAAACTGAGGCTCGTGAGCCACATACGGCTCTTTGGCCCCTTGAGTGTGGCTCTTCCTAAGCCTTAGGAGTACCCTAATTAAGTTAATAACCATGTACCTACCTATATAGTTTAAGTTTAAAAAATTTGGCTCTCAAAAGAAATTTCAATCGTACTGTTGATATTTGGCTCTGTTGACTAATGAGTTTGCCGACCACTGCACTAGGGGATGTTCAAGAACTGCTTCATTTTTAGTTCTCTATTAGTTAATTATTTTTCAAAACAGCTTTCATGCATACAGCTCAAGCAATTACCTAATTTTCCCATCATGTGTTGTGGAAGTAGTTAGGGGTTGAAATGGGGGAAGAAGCCCTAACCGGTTTGGCTCAGTGGATAGAGCGTCAGCCTGCGGACTCAAGGGTCCCAGGTTTGATTCCGGTCAAGGGCATGTACCTTGGTTGCGGGCACATCCCCAGTAGGGAGTGTGCAGGAGGCAGCTGGTCGATGTTTCTCTCTCATCGATGTTTCTTACTCTCTATCCCTCTCCCTTCCTCTCTCTAAAAAATCCATAAAATATTTTTTAAAAAAAGAAATGGGGGAAGAAAATATTTTAAAAGTCAAATTAATTCCCTTTCCTGAGACTAGGAAACAGAAATGTGTTTTTGGTATTTCAAGTTTCAACTCAACATTTCATAGAAATATTATTTAAAATGATAGTTTGACTTCCAGGAGAACCACAAAACTTAATTTATTAAGTGGTATGGCTGAAATATCAATGGAAAAGGGGAAAGCTGAAGGTGAATGATGTGGTTTGGTAATTTCACCTACATTAGTTAAGTAGTTTTCATTGGCAAACCAAAATAACCCAGCACTATTAATAGCAACACTATATTGATGGAAAAGTATGTTCCAAATTACAAAAGTTCCCAATGTACTTTCAAGAAACAGGTGATATTTAAAGTTGGAATCTTCCTTTATTTAAGCTATTCAATTGAAGAAGACCAGAATCACTAAAAGGATGAAGAAAACAATAGCTAGCAATATATAGTTGCACACATAAAAATGAAGATTTAACAAGTACCCATACCAAAAAACTACATTTTGAAAAATTTAGTAGATGTTAAATTATATTATTCAAGGATTTTGAGCTTTTTTAGTAAGGGAGACAACTTAAACTGTAAGATTTATTAGCAGTTGCAATGATCTGAGAAGATGTAGCTGGATATACGGATCTAATGAAAAATCTAGTAAAAACTATTAATATTGCATTTCTTTCATGAATCATGTCATAGAAATGGTGATAATATTAGTTATTTATTCTGGTAACTTTGCCAATGAGAGTAACTCAACTTGAACTAGCTTAAGAAAAAAACTACACACGGAGCATTCTAGAATGGTTTTTACTCACTGAAATCAAATGATAGTTTTCCTTCTTGCCACCTAACGCTTTAGAGATAGAACAAGTTCTAAGAAAAGAAAAAAAGAGAGCAAATAGCACAGTCACTGATTTACTACCCTACACTCACTTTCCATTATATTTCCTGAGTCTTCTATGCAGACTGAAGGGCTACCTACACTTCTCCTTTCCTTTCTACATATGATGTGTTCCTGTATAATCTGTTATAACTTCTTATTGACTAATAAAGTTATTTCTATTGGCTAAACGCACAGAGGAGTACACTGTGGTTTGTTGACACAATTACAACACAGCATGATACTGGCTTGTCAGCATGGAGGAGTGAACAGAACTTCCAAACATACAGACCAATTTAACACGAAGTATTCAACAAGTATATGCTTAGTAGGATACAACTAGAGTAACTAGCCTACTTATTCACAACAAAGAAGTACATAATTTTGTTTGACATGGGAGTGCTTGATTATATTTAAAACCCTTTGTCACAGCTGGATGGTCCCATGATAATGACAAGTGACAGTTACATAACAATTTTCATTCCAAGGTCAAAAAATATGCCACATACCTTTTAAATGATGTAAATATGTCACACACCAGTAAATGCAGCCACCTATCCTATACAAAGCAGAGGCAACCTGTAAAAGGCCTCAAGAATGTACATACACAGGAAGGAAATGGAATTCTACATTTAAGAAAATAAACTGATAATCTGAGGTCGATGAGAAAATCATCTGATGCAAAAAGCCATTCAAATCTCCTTGGTTTATATAACTGCTTATAATAATCAAAATAAGATTGTCAAACATAATTTTTTATATAAAAGTAGATACTCAAATTTTAATAAATAAATAAATCATAATAGGCTTACTTTCATGGATCCTTTACGTTAGTAGTTCTTAAACTTTAATATGTTCAACTACACAACAATCAGATCAAATAACCATTGATGTTTGTGATAAAGAGAAACTTAAAAGAACTCTACCTAGAATCACATATTTCATCATCTTTCCAATGATTTCTTCCCAATATGGAATTTCTTTTTGCTCAACTACATACTGTTATGAATTAAGGGGAAAATTTTCATGGAGTTTAATATGATATGACATGACATTCTCTGACATTTAAAAAGCTTATTTGTGCTTTTACTTTAAAATGAAGCAATATATTAAAGAAACTGTGGAACATCTGTTGAGGATTCAGAAAGATGGGCACCAAAAATCAATTATAGGGAAATGATTTGTAAAAGTACAATTTCTTAGTTTTACATGATACGTTAAGGTTTGAAAGGAAAGATTCTAAGCGTATGTTTCTATCGCTATGATGAAGTTTTCGTTTCATAAGATGCTTACTGAATTTCAAAAGCTCTACAAAATTTGACTTAAATACACATGTTATTAAGTTCCTAAGCAATCTAATTTCTCTCCTATAACAATATGCACAAATATTTTGTTTAACTTTCAATAGAAAACATGACATAAAAATAATACATGTGCTATTTATTAGGGCACCTGCTAATTCTACCACTTTCTGTCCACTACATCTTATTGTTATCAATTTACATGGGAGGAGTATACTTTTTCACATGCTAAGCCCTGCCTTTTTCCTTCTCCACTCAGACTCCTCCCCCAACCCAAATATACTTTGTTGAAATTATTCCTATATTGCTAAATATTCATCCAACTTCACCCCAGAGGTGGAATTTGTACCTGGGATGAAATCATAGGACTCTAAAGAGCCTCCAAGAGCTAAGTAAGATGAATGAATTGAAAAACCACATCTAGATTCATCCCATCAAATTTCAGAATATCAAGGATAATGAAGATTCTGAAAAATTCCAGAGACAGAAAAAAGTAAAGTCAAAACAAAAGAAGTCAACTCTCCCTCAAAAATGAGATTCATATTGGCATCAGCAACCTCAACAACAAAGTGGATGTTAGAAAAGAACGGAGCCATGTCTATGTATTACTGAGGAAAAAATGATTATCAGACTACAACTCACTGTCCAATAAAACTCAATCAAGAATGACAAAATTAAATTATTTAAGAAATGCATTAATGCCCCAAATCAACTTTCATGCACATGTAACTTTTTAAAAATTTAACTTGATGATATAGCCCAACAAAATGAGAATAGAATTCAAGGAAGAGGAAGCTATGGATCCAAGAAGCAGAGAAACTAACCTACTAGTATGAGTACAATGAAAAGAAATCATAGATGACAGTTGGGCTGCAGGCCTAGAAGGTGACAAATTCAAATTAGAACAGAAAGTCTGAAGGACATGTTTGGGAAGAAAATTCTTTCCATTTAACAACTAATCTACTAAAAAGCTAGAAGATCTTATTATCATAAAAAGGCATATATATTTCTTCTCTCAATAGAAAAAAAGGAAATTACATACTGTAAAGGGAAGAAGTCATTTAGTCCACATATGCAGCAAATTAAAGTTGGCATGATTTTGAGTAGTTGTCAGAGTTTAAGACAAGGAAATCCATTCAGCCTCGATAGTTGGAATATTCTCTTTGGGGCAGCACTGATTTCGCAATATAGTGTTACATTTTCCAATTTAGGATGCTACACTACAACTTGGGTCAGAGTAAATAATTTTTATTTAATCATAGTATTATAAATACTATCTATTTGTTCTAAGGTGTTTGAAAAAGTATGAAACATTTACTATACAGAACAAAATGTAGATGTTATCAATCCCGACAATGTCAAGTAAGGATAGAGGCTAAGAAATGAAGCAGAGTTGGTGAGAAATGAAGAATAGTTTATGGATGGTAACTTCTCTCATTTTACATAATGGAGAATTAGAATTCACTTTTAAAAATTGATAGAAAATAAGTAGAAGTTGTATATATTTTTGTTGATATAAATGAGTAATAGAAGAATATATATTATTCTATTAATAGAGGACCAAGGAAGAAGAGGTAGGAAATAATATATATGAGCCAAATTTCTCCAGCAAAAGAAACCATGAGCCAAATTTCTCCAGCAAAAGAAACCATCAACAAAACAACAAGAAAGCCCACTGCATGGGAGAACATATTTGCCAATGATATTTTCAATAAGGGTTTAATCTCCAAAATTTACAGAGAACTCATACAGCTTAATAAAAGGAAGATAAATGATCCAATCAAAAAATGGGCAAAGGACCTAAATAGACACTTTTCAAAAGAAGGCCCAGAGACATATGAAAACATGCTCAAAGTCACTAATCATCCGAGAAATGCAAATCAAAACAACAATGAGACACCACCTCACACCTGTCAGAATGGCTATCATCAACAAATCAACAACAGCAAGTGCTGGGGTGGATGTGGAGAAAAAGGAACCCTCGTGCACTGCTGGTGGGAATGCAGACTGGTGCAGCCACTGTGGAGAACAGTGTGGAGTTTCCTCAAAAAGTTAAAAATGGAACTCCCATTTGACCCAGTGATCCCACTTCTAGGACTATATCCCAAGAAACCAGAAACAGCAATCAGACAGGATACATGCACCCCTATGTTCATAGCAGCACAATTTACCATAGCTAAGATTTGGAAACAGCCTAAGTGCCCATTAGCAGATGAGTAGACTAAAAAAACTGTGGTACATCTACACAATGGAATACTATGCCACTATAAAAAAGAAGGAACTTCAACCATTTGCTACAGAACAGATGGAATTGGAGAGCATTATGCTGAGTGAAATAAGCCAGTCAGAGAAAGATGAATATCACATGATCTCACTCATATGTGGGACATAATGATCAACATAATTTGATGAACAAGAATAGATCCAGAGACAACTGGTAGGGGGCAGAGGGTTAGAGAGCAACCAAAGGACTTGTATGCATGCATAGTAGCATAACCAATGGACACAGACACTGTGGCTGTGGGGGCTTGCCCGGAGTGGGAATGGCTGGGGGGGGGGGTGTCAATTGGGGGAAAAGGAGACATATGTAAAACTTTAGACAATTTTAAAAATTATTTTTAAGTAATTTCCTACTGATAGGCATGTACATTTTCCCAAAATCTTTGCAATTATAAGCAATTTTGCAATGTATCTATCTACTTTGCCTAATACAGTTTTATAGTGTAAAAAAAATCAATAGAAACATAGCCTTGGGTTAGGATTTAAAACAAAACAAAACAAAAAAATAACACATAAGTTAAGTGGCTCCCACTTCCACTGCCCTCAGGATAAAAATCCATACATACAAGATTCTTGAGAATCTAGTTCCAAATGACCTTTTCAAGCTTGCCTTCCAGAATTCCTGCATCTGATCATCTCACTTATTCCTGAATAAGTGTTCTGCTTTCCACTCCTTCTTGATGTCTTTTGCCCACAATCATCGTCCTATCTTAAGATGGAAGATAGGGATCTTCTTTGCTGGGGAAATTTCTATTCTTCATTTAAGAATAAGATCAGCAAGAAATCATTTAGAAAGGATAAGTGTGAGCCTGGATGGTTTTGCTTAATGGATAGAGCGTTGGCCTGCAGACTAAAGGGCCCCAGGTTCGATTCCAGTCGAGGGCACGTGCCTGGGTTGTGTGCTCAGTCCCCAGTGTGGGGCATGCAGAAGGAAGCCAATCAATGATTCTCTCTCATCATTAATGTTTCTATCTCTCTCTCCCTCTCCCTCTCCCTTTCTCTCTGAAATCAATAAAAGTCTACTTTAAATATACTATATATGTACATATATTTTTTTATCATTCTGTGATCTTTGAATTTTTCACAACTAGCAAGCATAGCATTTAAAGTTAAAAGCATATAGCTATATTCTGAAAATAAAGTTTCAAATGGTTCCTCCCCTCTCTCTAATGCCTCCTAACCCTCTCCCCCTCCCACCCCTGCCAATCCGAGGTAAGAACTCTGCTGACATTTTGCATTTACATATATTATAAAATTTAGACTCTCTTCATAATTGAAAGGGCCCTGGACTACGTCCTAAATGAGTAACCCCATCTCATTTGTCTTCCCGTTCCCCTTTCATGAAGGAGGCTAAAATGGGGGAGTTCCTCACATCGGTTTGATTTGAGCTACACAGGGCAACCTGACCTGAGGGAGGAGGCATGTATTCAATCCACCTCTGCCTGTTCTCTCCTTCTCCTGGTCTCCCCAGGAAGGTTTCACTGCTCTGTCAGGGAACATTTTCTTTTGGTACAGCCTCCTTTCATGTCTGGGCCTGAGTTACATAACCACTGCCAGAGCTCTTTCTTCTCCCACACTTCCCAGGCAGGCCTTTTCTGTCTGCGCTGGCCACAGGAAGTCATTTCATGTTCTCAGCTATCTCTCTGCAGAATGGGAGAATCTGGATCCAGGGGATAATTTGAAAGAAAAATGTGGACAATAACATCAAAGATCCACAGCCCTAAGCAAACGCCTGAGTATAAACGCCTCCAAACTGGGGACGAAAGGTGGACTGGTGGGGTTCTTCTCTCTCTCCTTACTGCATGGGAAGATCTAGGAAAAACCCAGTCTTGTATTCTGAACCCCCTCACTCTGACAGATACCAAATAATGGCTAACATTTCACCAGTCTATATTAAATGCGAGTTTAGGCTTCGGTGGTTGTTTGCGTGGAATATAAAAGTGCTACCTCTAAAACTTTGCTTGAGAGTTCAAATGGCCAATACCTATACTAATCTACATTCTCAGATTATCAAAGCAATAAGCTGGAGAGCAGACTGGATAAGAACTCTGTCCAGAATACATTTGCATAAACCTGGGAGTGAGCTTCTGTAAGTTTTGCACCTTAGGGCCTGGACATCTTGCTTAGCTCACCCTTAGTCTGGATCCTGCCACCTCTAGCTTCCCTGGGTTACAGCAATGGAGGGGGTCCCAGTGGTGATAAATCTTTCCCACTCCCGGTGGCCAACCCACAGTAGTTCCTCATTAGTCACGATGTATTTAACGAATGGGAAGTCTCCAGGAAATGAGTGAAGACACAATAGAGAAGACCTAGGCCAGAAGCAGCACCTAGAGTGTTCATTGAGAGTGAGTTTAATTTTCATATAGAGGGACTTACTAAAATTAGTAATGCGATTTTTAGGCTGACATTTAGATGCTTATGACCTATCATAAAGAAATCAGTAATCCCACTTTTCTCTGCCCTGGTAAGAAAATACCTGGAGGCCCAGGCGACATGGCTCAGTGGTTGAGTGTTGACCTATGAAACGGGAGGTCACAGTTCAATTCCTGGTTGGGGCACATGCCTGGGTTGTGGGCTCAATTCCCAGTGTGGGGCGTGCAGGAGGCAGCTGATCAATGATTCTCTCTCATCATTGATGTTTCTATCTCTCTCTCCCTCTCCCTCTCCCTCTCCCTTCCTCTCTGAAATCAATAAAAAATACTTTAAAAAAAGAAAATAGCCAGGCCAGTGTGGCTCATTGGTTGAGCATTGACCTATGAACCAGGAGGTCACAGTTTGATTCCCAGTTGGGGCACATGCCCAGGTTGCCGGCTCGATCCCCAGTGTGGAGTGAGCAAGAGACAGCCGATCAATGATTCTCATCATTGATGTTTCTATCTCTCTCCCTCTCCCTTCCTCTCTGAAATCAATAAAAAAAAATTTTAAATAAAAAAAGAAAATACCTGGAGTGAATTCAGCAACAAGATATTTTTAATTGCGTTCTATGAGAAAAGATTAAAAAGCTGATAATGTTTTGTCTGAAAAAGAAATGACTCAGGAACTCCACGATAATTGTTTTCAAATATATGAATGGTTGCCAGATGAAAAGGAATCAGGCTTATTCTGTGTAGTCACAAGGGTTAGAGCCGAGGCCAGTGGGCAGCAGCTGCACAGAAACGGATCTGGGTTTGTTATAAGCCCTGGAGCCCCGATCATTATCATCACGGATAATCCCTCTTGGTTTAGTGTGTAAAATAATTGGATTTTCGAACCACTGTAAGCCAGACTGTAATCATACCCCACATGGAAGCTCTATTGGAACAGAACTATGCCAACAGGCCTAGTCAACAAACACACTTAGATGGATGGCCGATTTGGGAAATGGCCATCCCTCCTTCCTTCCATCCCTTTCTCCGCTTACTCACTTGCCTCTTTTTTTTAGTCTTTTTTTTACTCTGTATTGGTGGAGGCATTTGGGATCATTGAAGATGATGTTTTCTCAGGTGGGCTTTCTTCTTACTGTAAGACTCTCCTGAAACCCATCCCATACTTTCTCCATCCCTCCGTCTCCCACAGTCCGGGTCTCCAGTAGCTTCATTCTATCCTAGCCACCTGCTCTCTACATCCTAAGGACCTCATGCTGGTTTTGTCTCATAGACCAGACCTCAGATTTTGTACCCTTTCCCACAGCTATTTCCATCTCTCTTTTTTTCTCTCATCTCCCTCCTCTCTGTCTATGCTTTTGCTGTAATCTGCAGAGATTCACCTCTAACCTCCCTAAGATCAAGAAGTTAAAGTGGAGAGCAAATGATGTTCATATAGGGACTTTCCACCACTGAGATCCTATTATTCTAAAACAAGTTGGGGATGGAAATAATCATAGGGTGCCTGAAGGACAGTGATATTTTCAAGATACAAACACTGCATTAGGGAAGAGTTAAGAGTCATATTAGAAGGTTCTGAATGCCATACTGAGAATTTGAGACTCCCCCCAAATTTTGTAGGGCTTTTAGTAAGAAAGCGATACATTGCCCCGGTGGACTGGCTCAGTGCTTAAGCATCAACCTATGAACCAGGAGGTCATGGCTCGATTCCCTGTGGGGGCACATGCCCCGGTTGCGGGCTCGATCCCCAGTGGGGGCCTGCAGGAGGCAGCCGATCAATGATTCTCTCTCATCATTGATGTTTCTATTTCTCTCTCCCTCTACCTTCCTCTCTGAAATCAATAAAAATATATATATTTTAAAAAACAAAGTGATACACCCATGGTGATGTTCTGATCAGAAAATTGTAAGACAGAATAGGATTGGTTGAAGAAGGTTGAGAATAAAGGCAGAAACTAATTAGAAGATGCTTTGGTAGTCCAAGAATAAAACAATGGAAGACTATGGGAGCAGCTGTGGGAATGAAAAGAAAGAGTTGGATTGAAGAGCATGTTAGAAGAATTTTGACAATACTTCATGTGCTAGAGATTATTGTTTTATCTATCTGGAAAAAAATATCCCTTCTTTGTGAGGGGCTGCCCACTCCAGCCGCATGATTCTGGAGAGCACGGAGGTGCAGCCATGACAAGGCTGACTGGCTCAGGCCCCAGTGGCTGCACTGTGAAATCCATTTCCATGTTTGCACCGAGGCCACGGCTCCCACAGGCTGCTCCTGCTGATGATTATGACGGGAATACCAAGGCAGGCCAGTTTCTGGGAGACAACAGACTCCGTTATTCAGCAACTTTGGCTCAAGAACTACCTGATAGCCCGGCCAGCATGGCTCAGTGTTTGAGCATCCTACCTATGAAGTAGGAGGTCATGGGTTTGATTCCCTGTCAGTGTGTATGCCTGGGTTGCAGTCTCAATCCCCGGTAGGGGGCGTGTCGGAGGCAGCTGATCAATGATTCTATCTCTCCCTCTCCCTTCCTCTCTGAAATCAATAAAAAAAAATTTTTTTTTAAAAGAACTACTTGTTAGCCTTCCTGAACTTTCCACAGACTCCACAGTAATCAAGATCCAACCCAATCTCTCTCCTTCCCTCAGGGTCAGACTGCATCCAATGGCTTCCCAGCCATTTCCAGCTCTCTCCCTTTCACATAAGCATTTCCCCAAATAAAATCCTTATACATTTCATCCTGCTTTGGCAACTGCTTCTCAGAGGACAGGATTAACACAACTGCCAATCACAAACCTAGTTCAACATCTCACTAGCCACAGTGATTCGTGCCAGGAATAGGCACATGGCCCAAGCTGGACCAAAAAGATTACCTCCCTGAACTGGCTGAATTTAAACTGGAGGCCATGTCAGTTTTCCTTTATACACATTGAGCTGTAGGCACATGATATCAAGTCTTCTACTGGCATCCAAGGCTTGTGGGAAATACCCAGAAAGTCTGTCATCCAGACAGAAAGAGCACATTCCAGTGGCCCAGTTTGCTGGTTCCAGTTCCGGAGGTTTCTAGACTTGTTCTACTTCCTGCAGCTCTTTCTTTGATTCTGTGAACGACCCCTGGAGGCTTCCAGGAAATTCCCCCTTTTCCTTAAGTTAAATGGAGTTTCAAACTTCATTGCTTGCAGCCTAAAGAGTCCTAAACTAATATGTATAGTGACAAAACAGATATAGGATTAAGTATAGGAAAAAAACAAGACTAATGCCAATGTTAGCAATGTGAGAAACCAAAATACGGTGCTATTCACAGGAATATGGGGATTAGAACCATTTTATAGAAGACGATTGAGTCTCAATAGGAAACCCAAATTAGAATGCGCTGTAGCTTGTTGAGGTAAATAAAAGATAGAAGCCTAGTGAGAGATCTCAGGAATACAATGCAGATATAGCATGACTTACTACTTGAAACTAGAATGTGGAATTAATTTACTAAGGTAGTACATTGGGCGTGTACAGTGTAATGAGATGATTATTTCCTCTATCTTCATTTTATATCCTTGTACATAACGTCTATGAAATTGTTACTGACATGCATATCCTTCATTAATGTAATTTGGTAATTAGTTCAAATTAACTATATTTTTATTTGTCAAAGGTTTAAAAGGTCAAAGCCAAAATAATGGTTGAACAACACAAACAACACTATGCACTATAAATGTTTTTGGGGGGGGTGGAGGCAAAGCAAAGTTATAATTACTTTAACAATCTCATATATCTAAAAGCATGTGAGTGAAGAATGAAAAGAAAATATTCTACTGATGTGTCATTCTATACGTTTGTTTTTTTTAAAAAACTAAGAAAAGGAGGAAATTAAATGCTAACTCATCATAAAGCTAAATCAACAACAGATTAAGTTTTTTAAATTTACCTCAGTGAATCCCATTTTTGAATTATATAACAGCATAGTTTGCACTTGCCTTAAAAAATGTAAGTCCAGCCCAGCTGGCGTGGCTCAGAGGTTGAGCATCGACATATGAACCAGGAGGTCATGGTTTGATTCCCGGTCAAAGCACATGCCCAGGTTGCAGGCTTGATCCCCAGTGTGGGGCGTGCAGGAGGCAGCTGATCAATGTTTCTCTTTCATCGATGTTTCTAACTCTCTATCTCTCTCCCTTCCTCTCTGTAAAAAATTAATAAAATATATATTTAAAAAAAAAAAAAAAAAAAGTAAGTCCAGCCCAGCTGGCGTGGCTCAGAGGTTGAGCATCGACATATGAACCAGGAGGTCATGGTTTGATTCCCGGTCAAAGCACATGCCCAGGTTGCAGGCTTGATCCCCAGTGTGGGGCGTGCAGGAGGCAACTGATCAATGATCCCTCCTCTCTGAAATCAACAAAAATATATTTTAATATTTACATTTAGGGACACAGAATTAAAAATATATATGACTCCTAATAAGAGATAAGAAACTTCTTTCTCATAAAATTAATGAAGTGATGAGGTGGCTGTGCTAATTACGATAATGTGCCATGCCCTCATTGATCTGAATTTTTCACTAAGAACTTTTGGCAGAAACCTCAAAACTCTTGCCAAGAAGCGTTTACCCTGGTGGCCATCCAAACTAGTTAAGCAAAATGTCCCCCAAAAGGTTTTAAATAACTGTCTTTTTTTTAAATACCTGTAATAAAATCATATTTAAAATATGTATATTTTTTTATTGATTTCAGAGAGGAAGGGAGAAGGAGAGAGAAATAGAAACATCAATGATGAGAGAGAAACATTGATTGGCTGCCTCCTGCATGCCCCATACTAGGATCGAGCCCACAACCAGGCATGTGCCCTGACCAGGAATTAAACCATGACCTCCTGGTTCATAGGTCGGTGCTCAACCACTGAGCCATGCCAGCTGGGCAATAAAATCAGATTTTTATTTGTAGCATAGGATAAAAAAGACCTCTACAGGTGTTTCTCAAAGTGTGACCCTTAATACTGCATCAGTACAATCTGGGATTTGATAAAAACACAAATTCCCATACTCCATTTCCCATCAAATGAATCAGAACCTTTGGAGGTAGGGCCTGAGGATCCACATTTAAAAAGCACCCCCTCCAAGTGATGCTCATGCATACAAAGCATTACTCTATAAAGACTGATCTTAAATGCAGAATATTTCCTCCTCCATAGAAGATTTTAAGTTAAGAAATCTAACACACAATGAAATGTTTCAAGTATTAAAAAATACTGAAGCCCAGCTGGTCAGGACACATGCCCGGGCTGTGGGCTCCATATCCAGTAGGGGGTGTGTAGGAGGCAACTGATCAATGATTCTCTCTCATCTTTGATGTTTCTATCTCTCTTCCTCTCCCTTCCTCTCTGAAAATCAACAAAAATGTATTTTTTAAAATATTAAGAAAATATTGAAGAAGCGTTTCTCAGTATCTTCCTATTGCGAGACACATCTCGCTGTCTCTGAGAACAGTTCTGCCAGCCACCAATGGTGAGACCCTGGGCGTCATGTTTGTGTAGTCTTTGGATTACCAACAAACTTGGGGCTCAGGTTTTAAAACTGCCTGTATCCATACCCGTGAATAGGAGAATACTATTCATTGTTACAGGAGCGATGACATAGCCCAGAGACTAATGAATCTGGACCTGTAGTGGGTTCAGTATTCACACAGTCACAGGGAGTGGTGTACAACCAAACAAAATAATGGTCATGGTAGGAGGAGGGAAGTGGGCACCAGCTGCTATGTAGCCAGCACACACCTACACAATACAATTTTCCTATTTTCTTTTGTATATGATTCTGGAAAGTCTCCTCCAATCCACTTTAGACTGAGGAGCAGTATAATAAATACCCACATACCCAAATACACACACACACATAAATGTTATCAGAGGGTGTTAAACACAGCTCAGGGAACCAACATAGTTCAAACAAGTTACTTATATGTTCTACTTTAGCCGCGAGGCCTAGTCACTGTAGCATATTAACAAAAGTCATATTAATTCAACAAATCATATTAATTTAATTAAGTTAATATGGAGCCTATTAACAAGTAATCATCTTAATCCTGTGTTTTGTATATAAATTTAGTTTTCAGTTGGCTAAACTAATTAAACTACACTAACAGGTGCTTAGCCTTTTCAGTTTGTGACTCATGCAGAAGAGCTGCCTTCCGACACCTTTCTCAGCGCTAGAAAAGACGCCAGGTGACAAGAATACTCCACTGCCCACTGAGCCTCTGCCTGGGCTCCTCGCATCCCTTCCTCCCCCGCCCTGTTCAGTGTGTCTTTCCTGTGCTGTCCATGAAGGAAAAAAAAGGGGGGGGGGTTATTATGAAGAGAAAATGTGGAGGAACAGAGAAGAGAAAAACCCAGAAACTATTACTTGGAGGATATTTATAATCAAATTTGAACTGGAAACCTGCAGGGTGTATAACCCATTGTAAATTTGCTTATGTAAAATATTTCCTTAAAAAATTCAGACTATATTAAAAATACAGACTAGACTGTTTCATCGCACTATTTCAAGGCCTTAAGAATGACTCAAGTGGGGGGAGGGAAGGGGGACATATGTAATATTTTCAACAATAAAGATTTTTAAAAAAAGAACAACTCAAGTAATATATCAGGTTAAAGCATGAGAATTTACCATTATAGCTAGGATTTAATTGAGACTTCTTCACATGAAGTTATTCATTTTAAGTGACATATTAAATACCATTTTAATAGTCAAATATTTAGTTGCTATAAACTTTTATCTCCCTGAAACTAAATGTAGTTATAATTTAAAATGATATTGAAAATAAACCAAAAATAGTAAATTATCTTGGATTTTAAAAAATGTCTCAAGGACATTTATTATACCTCCTTGCTGGAAGTATAAGCTATGCTATTAATTGAAGACTATTTTATTCTGTGTATAAATTCCCTTTCATTAAAAAACTAATTAAATATTGTTTCAAAACTGCAGGATATAATTTTAATGGCATTTCTAAACACAGTTATTTGCAGACTAAGAAAATTAGTTCATGAGTAAGCCCGTGAAAGACTCAAGTAGCAACTTTTTAGAATACATAATGTTATGGGAGCTGACTATTTTGTTCATTAGCGTTTTTAGGGTTTTAATAGTTTAAAATGATTCCTTCTCACCCAACGTTAATGGTTTTCTACATAATGTGAGTTGAAGATAAATAGCCATTTCATCCATTGCTTTCCCTTCTGTTTTTTGAATTATTGGCCATGGAAAAGAGGGAATAAGATGCACTGTTCTGTAGGGCCCACTTGGCCGAGGCATTCTGCACGGTCCCTAGGGAGCAAGGCAATTTGACTTGTTAGAGCTAAAAAGTAAGTGAAAACAGAACAACAGAAATATCCTGAGTGTCACTGAAGTGCAACCACCCACACCTTCTCGGCATTAAACTATTTTTTAGGAATGATAATCCTGTCCTGTTTATATTTTGTCTGGGGTTTGTGGCACTGCAGTTACCAAATGGCCCTGTAGCTATGGTTTTTTCTCATTGCGTGCCCTCACCACTCCAAGTTCCATCGTGGTGCCCACCTGAATCTCTGCAGACCCTGGAGCCAGGCCTCATTAGTTGAGGTTGGCATGCTAGTTGAGCATCGACCTATGAACCAGGAGGTCATGGGGGGGAAAAACAACCTGAATGGACAGTTGCCTCCGGAAGGTTTACGGGGAGTCGTGTAGAGGGACAATCTAGGGCAGCGGTTCTCAACCTGTGGGTCGCGACCCCTTTGGGGGTCGCATGACCCTTTCACAGGGGTCGCCTAAGACCATCAGAAAACCCATATATAATTACATATTGTTTTTGTGATTAGTCACTATGCTTTAATTATGTTCAATTTGTAACAATGAAATTGGGGGTCACCACAACATGAGGAACTGTATTAAAGGGTCGTGGCATTAGGAAGGTTGAGGACCACTGATCTAGGGGAAACTGAGGAAGGCCGGGCTGGGCAGAGGGAGAAAATGACACACAATGAGGAGCCTGAAGCCTCAGTTGATCCTGCAGGGAACCTAGAGCCCATTTAAGTCATTGGCCACCAGCCACCTCTGGCCAGTGATGGAGCCTTGGGTGAGGGAGTCCCCTGCAGCTGAGAGTACGTTGGGGGTGGGGGGGACGACACAGCTTTGAGGCATCAAGCTGATATTCCCAGCAGCTGGAAGGAGGTTGCTTTGACCCTGAAGAGGGTACCTGGGTGGAGTGACATAGCATCCAAGACTTTTCACTCCTTGCTTCCCTCGGGTTCACTTGTTTCCTAGACGACGTTGTCCCTGACAACAGCTTCTCCAGAAAGAAAGAAGTATAGGGTTGCTCACTAGGTGCCTGAAAGGGGGGAAGAGAACTGCAAGCTATTAGGAAGTGAGCGGTAGCAGGAAGCACTACCACCCCCAGGGCCTAGGGAACAAATGGAAGAGGCCGAATTGTTAATTCTTAGAAACTAGAGGAGCAGCTCTGAGGAGCAAGAAACTCAGACCTTGGGGAGGAGACCCTGCTTGGCCAGTGTGGGAGGGGTAGGTGGGGGTTCGGGGCAGAGGGGAGTCTCTGAGTCAGGAGGAGAGGCTCTGAGGGGCTGGGACGCAAACCCCAGAAAAGGCGCACTTGCTGGCCGATGCTGGAGTCTGAGGCAGAGGTGATCAAACAGAGTGTGCAATCGTTGGGAAACCGCAGAGCCAATGTAACCGCTGTCGTGGGGAGGACCTGCTGGTGCCAGGGCAAAGCTCGCAGGGCTGAAGTTTGAAAGATCTGAACTATACTGGTCGTGGGAATAAAAATAATGGGCAGATAGCTGTCAGATTCCTTTGAAAGATAGAAGAAGAACTCCATGACTGAATGTGGTGATTCCAATGGAAGGTAAACGAAGCAAAGGAAGAAATCAAACAGGGGACCTGTTGAAAGGCATCCGATTCGAATGGAAATGCCCGTGTCTCCTCATCCTCACAGGAGCCTTTTAGTGACCCTGTGCCAGTCTAAAGAGATCACTCCGGTGACCAGAGAAATGCACGTTGAAGCAAGGCCGAGGCACTGTTTTCAATGTGCTGAACCACAGTTATGCACTCACAGCTTTCGCTAATGCAGCTGAGGCTGTGGTGAGCCTGGTGTACGTGCACACTGCCGGTGGCTGGTCAGTGAATACAGCCCTTTGAAAAGCAATATGGGATCGTTGTCAGAAATGATTTAAATGCTCGTTTTTTAATAAGTAATTTAAAAACTGAAATGCATAGAAAGGTGTTAGAAAGGTACAGGGTGCCTCAAGGACCTTAGATAATCATTTTAGGGGCAGCTACTACTGATGCAAGGTGTCCTTTGGCAACAAAATTGGTTTGACCCAGAAAGCCATGTCTGATGTGCTCTTGTTCTTACTTTTCATCCTGAGTCCTGCAAATGAACCAATGGGCGTTTTGTTAAATAGAGTTACATAGCTGATGTCTAAGAGCAGGCACCTTCCTTCCTCCTTGTCTGTGTGGTTGATAATTTACAAGTATATGGATGGGTTCTCTCACTTAAATTATATGCTCTTTCAGAAACGGCATGATGCATCGGCTTTTTTAAAAAACACACACACAATGACTCAGGCTCCAGCCCCAAACCTCTGCAGCATTCGGGCAGCTCTGGGCTCCTTCCTCTTAGTGTCCCCCTGCCCCCCTTCAAAATTCCATCCTGATAGATTGTAACCATTCCTGTAGCTGCTGCTTGCAAACCTCTGTTTCTTGTTGGTGGGAATCGTGTTCTTTCATGGGACAGCAAGGCAAGCATTTCAGGAGACCCACGTACGGGAGGCTGGGGTGTGGTAAGGTTTATTTGGGTGCAGCTAGAAGGCTGTCCCCAGGTTCTCAATGTCTCCATCTATCCTGCTGTGGAAAAAGTCCAGCCTTGTCTTTATCAAGCCCAGAACAAAGACCAGGGTCCAGAGGGTCTGTGCCAAATTAACACTTAATCCTTTTGGAGCCTGTTCAGTCTGCCCCAGGCCCCAGGCAGCTGCTCGACCAGCCTGGCTGCTACAAAATTCACAAGGGCATGGGAGAGCATGTGTTACTGAGTGAAAGTGAAGAGAGAGAGAGAGAGAGAGAGAGAGAGAGAGAGAGAGAGAGAGGAGAGAGAGAGAAGAGAGAGGGGGGAGAGAGAGAAGAGAGGGAGAGGAGAGGAGAGGAGAGGAGAGGAGAGGAGAGGAGAGGAGAGGAGAGGAGAGGAGAGGAGAGGAGAGAGCTTTGTTCAGCTTGGGTTGGGCTGGGGAAGGATCAGGTACCTTTCAAACTAACCAATCAACTTCCAAGCTTTCCTAGCTGGTGCTGGATTCTCCCCCTAGCCAATCCATTTCCTAGATCTTCCCAGGTTCTGTGTCCCTTATCCAATCAGATCCTTTTCCCAGGCTACACCCCTCCCCCTCCTTATGGTCCTCAACTTGGCTCCCACTGCACATGCCTCAATGTGGAAGCACCTCCCCCCGCACCATGTTGGCCTCTATGGGGCACGCACCCAGCAGAGGAATCCCTCCTGCTGTTTTTATTTCTCCTTCTTGGCTGGTTAATGATCTTCCTGCCTGTGCTTCAGGGACTTGGAGATCCCCTGGGGAGTGTGTGAGGCTGTAGCTTCCTAGTGAAGCAGTAGCCTCGGTTTCCCATTCAGCTCCCAAGCCCATTAGGCTCAACAATGCCCCATTCCCCTGGCTCCCTCCCTTTATTAATATTTAGCTACCTACCCCCACATGTTGACACTTTGATCAAAGGAGTAGAAAGGCATCATCATTCATTATGACCAAAGTAATGCACTAAAATTTTTGTTCTGTCATGAAATTTGAAAATATTACTCAAATTATATTGATAAGATGGTTGAAATCTAGAAAATCCATTTCCCTCTCTAGCCTTGCCTCAAAGTCACACCTCCTCCATGAAGCCCTCCTTGTCCTCTTCAGCCTATGAGAGACACTGTTTCCTCAGTGTGCATAATATTGCACAGACCTTTATTACAGAGGTTCTTCTTTTGGAGCAATGACATTTACATGCTTTTATTCCCCTCTATACCATGAGCTTCTCAAAGTGGTTTAGGAGAGGCAACACGTTACCTGTACCCTCTTCGGGCAACTGGGCCTAGGAATTAAGTTGATATAAAACAGATTAAGAGGAGAAAAGCATAAAAAATTGTATTTAATATTTGCATTTAATATTTCTATATGAACATGGGAGCCTTCACAGAAAAATGATGACCCACAGAGAATTTAGGCCTGAGTGTTTATACACTAGGTCAGTGACGGCGAACCTATGACACGCGTGTCAGAGGTGACAGGCGAACTCATTTTTTTGGTTGATTTTTCTTTGTTAAATGGCATTTAAATATATAAAATAAATATCAAAAATATAAGTCTTTGTTTTACTATGGTTGCAAATATCAAAAAATTTCTATATGTGACACGGCACCAGAGTTAAGTTAGGGTTTTTCAAAATGCTGACACGCCGAGCTCAAAAGGTTCGCCATCACTGCACTAGGTTGAACAAAGAGAAGTAATTGTGGGAAAGTAACTAAAATATAGGGGGAGGCTAGAGGAAGGTGAGGGTTATTCGGACAAGGTCTGTTTGTACAGATTTCTCGCGGCCTCACCTCCCCATCTCTGGTGATGAAAACGTTCTTTTCCTCCTGGCAGAGGGACAGCATCTTTCACACGGGAGTCTCATCTCTTGCTTTTAGAAAGAAAAGGGGAGGTCAGAGCCCTTCTTGCATCTGCTGTTTAAGTGCCTTTAGCTCAAGATAATCCATATAGCAAAGTGGCATATTTGGGGTGGCTTATTCAGTAGCATATAGTAGGTACTTAGCAAGTGTTTGCTGAACGTCTGTTGAAATAATTTAGCTCCTGTGCAACTCGAACACTCAATCAGCTTCCAGTTATCCATGCTAATGAAGGGGAGGGGAGACTGAGGCTGGTGTCAAATGATTGACAATTCTGAAACCCCAAATCCTCGATTGGAAAGGCTTCCTATACTCAGTAATGCAGTCACACACCCACACACAAACAGCTAGACCACTAGGAAGGGTTTAGAGCAGTGGTTCTCAACCTTCTGGCCCTTTAAATACAGTTCCTCATGTTGTGACCCAACCATAAAATTATTTTCGTTGCTACTTCATCACTGTAATGTTGCTACTGTTAGGAATCGTAATGTAAATATCTGATATGCAGGATGGTCTTAGGTGACCCCTGCGAAAGGGTCGTTTGTCCGCCAAAGGGGTCGCGACCCACAGGTTGAGAACCGCTGGTTTAGAGGAAGAAGTCAACTGCTTCAGACTCTCTGCGGGGTGGCGTAGCTAGTCCTGGAAAACAGTAAAACGGATGTGGTGGAATTTGCTCTGCCAGACGCCTTTGCACCAGATTCCTGCCATCAGAGGTTTTTACTGTCACTGCTGCAGGCCAAACGCTTCACTCCATTAAAATCGCAGGTGATTAGTAATATCCTACATGGCCAGACACCAGCTTAAGCCTAGGAGGCAGAAGAAATGCAGTTGAAGAGGTAAGCTGGCCTTGCCCACGAGGAGGGCCTTGCCTGCCACACTCAGAAATTTGAGTTTGAGGGGATGGTGAGGTATTAGAGCGAGAGAGAGTACGTGGGGAGATGTGCCTTCATGAGCATCCGTGGACGGCGATGTGAAGGGGGAGAGGGAGGGGCAAGGTCACCTTAGAAGGGTGAGTGGAAGTGGGGCCCACACCTTTAAGGCAGAAAGAGAACAGGCATTGAAGCACGAAGACAATGAAGAGTTGGTGATAAAGGCCGCAAAAATCCCCTCAAATTGAACTCCTCGGTTTATTAATCTTCAGAGCTTTGCATCCTTTTTCTGTAAAGGGCCAGATAGTGAATACTTTGGGCTTTGTAGGTCATACGAGTATGTGTCACAGCTACTCACGTCTGCTACTGCCGTGTGAAAGCAGCATGAACAGGTGTCCTTCATGACCACAGCTGTGTTCCAATAAAACAAGAGTCCATGCCCTAGCCAGTTTGGCTCACTGGATAGAGCGTCGACCTGCGGACTGAAAGGTCCCAGGTTCGATTCTGGTCAAGGGCATGTACCTGGGTTGCGGGCACATCCCCAGTGGGGAGTGTGCAGGAGGCAGCTGATCGATGCTTCTCTCTCATCGATGTTTCTAACTCTCTATCCCTCTCCCTTCCTCTCTGTAAAAAATCAATAAAATATATATTTAAAAAAACACACAAAAAAACAAGAGTCCATGAAGGAGACTGGAAACTGAAGTGAGGCCGGGGAAGCCGAGAGAGTTCATTTTAGCTGGTCTTCAACTTCTCAGGTAAGAGGGAGCCAGGAGAGGAGCATCAGGTTTCATCTCTGGGAGGACAGTTGGTGAGAAACTAGCATCCCGGGGAATTGGAGGAATCAGCTGAAGTCAGTGCGAATAGGCTTTTCACCCAATCAGAACTGTCACCCCTGCAGTGCAACCCAGAGGCCTCTGCTTTGGAGAAAAGGGCAAAGAGCACGTCTCTGAGACCAGATGTGATGGCTGGAGCCACCTCTGCCATACATCCCCGAAGAGCGCGTCTCTTTGTTTCTCTCCATCTCTTTCCCCCTTTCAATCACTGGCAAGGGCACACTGAGATCTCTACTCAACATTCATTCACTCCGTCCGTACTTAGAAGGTGCCTGATACGCACTAGACACTGTTCAAGGTGCTGGAGTTCAAGTGAATAAATCACATGAGTTCACAAATCCTGCTCTCATGGGACTTGCATTCTAGTTGGGGAAACAAACAACTGATAAGTAGAAAATTAATAATGACCCTCCATATTGACAAATGCTGTAAAGAAAGTAAATCAGGGTAACAGGACTGGTTTGGAGGAGGCATCATGTGGAGCTGGTGGTCAGGGAAGACCACAGGTGAGCTGAGATCTGAGACAAGAAGCTCCAGCATGTGAACACCGGAGGCGAGACCCTTCTGGTCAGAGGGGACAAGGGCCATGGCTCTGAGGTAGGATTGGACTTGGCGTGTCTGAAGAACAGCAGGAGAGCCAGTGTGGTTGGGATGCAGTCAGCTTCGGGAAGAGGGTAGGAGATGAGAGTGGAGAACGAGGAAGCAGGAAGATGCAGCCAGGGCACGGGCTGGGGCGCTGGGAGACTGCGTTCTCCTCCAGGCTTTGCCACCGATGTCCTGTGTGACCTGAGGACAATCACCCTGGATCTCAGTTTCCTTGTTGCAAGAACAAGATGACGTGCCGTCTAGCCTGCCACTTAATGATGTGTGTTTAAAGGGAGAATCTTTAAGGTTCTTTGCAGCCTATGTTCTATGCCGAGGGCTGCTCAGTGCCTATCAGGGCTGCCTGCTCCTTCTCTAATGGCATTTCCCCTACCTTTTAGGACCTTTAGCGGGGCTGCTCTCCCTGTAGCCAGAACAGAACACTCTCTGCCTGCCTCCCCAGGTCTGCGCATGTGCAACACTCGCCTTTCTTTGTTCTGTCTGTTCATCTCTCATCTGTTCTTTAAGCTCCGGATTAAATCCCACTTTATTCATAAAGCCTTCCTTGACCACATATCCTCCTAACTCCAAGACAGTTTATTCCCACCCATTTATTCAATCTGCCCAATGCCATTCTAACCTTTACAGGGTGCGGTATTAGTTCAGCGTTCTCCAGAGAAACAGAATCAATAGGATGTTTATACATGTGTATACCCGTAGGGAAAGAGATAGATTTTAAGGGCTTGGTCCACACAATTTTGGGAGCTGGCAAGTCTGAAATCTGAAGAGGAGGCTGGCAGGCTAGAGACCTAGGGAAGAATGGGTGTTGCAGTCTTGAGTCTGAAGGCCTGGAGATGGGATTCTCTCTTCCTTGGGGGACCTCAGTCTTTTAAGGTCTTCAACTGATTGGATGAGGTCCACCCACATTCTGGAGGGCAATCTGCTTTACTCAATGTCTATTGGCTTACTTATTTATTCATTTTTCCAGCTTTGTTGAGATATCGTTGACATATAATGTTATGGAAATTTAAGGTGTCCAACATGTTGATTTGATACACTTATATGTTGCAAAATGATTACCACCATAGCTGTTAGCTAACATCTGCATCATGTCACATAATTAATTACCATTTCTTTTTTGTGGTGAGAGCATTTCAGATCTAGTCTCCCAGCAACTTTAAAGTATATAATACTGTATTATTAACTGTAATCACTATGCTGTACATTAAATCCCTAGAACTTATTCATTTTATCTTTGGAAGTTTATACTCTTTGACCGACATCAACCCTTTGCTCCAATCCTCAGCCCCTGGTAAACACCATTTTGGTCTCTTGACATTTTTTAATGTCTGCTGATTTAAAATGTTAATCACATCTAAAAAAAATACCTTCGCAGCCACATATAGTCTAGTGTTTGACCAAACCACTAGACACCACAGCCTAGCCAAGTTGACATATAAAATTAACTATCACAGATGAGGATGGAGCCTTATAAATATTCATATTCTTCGCTGAACTCAGCACAAATGCATTTTGTGCAGTAAGCACTTGATAAAGAGTTAACTAAAAGACTCTAATTAGTGCTATATATTCCTTCATTCAGGTACTGTCATAAGGGCTAGGCAAACAGCCATGAGTAAAGCTGATAATAATTAAATCTGACTCTTTTTCATTCATGTTTTGACATCTTGTAGACCCAGTCGGAGAGGTTACTGTTTGCTTTTAGTTTTAATTTTGTTTTATTTTTAATTAGCTGGTGCTGTAAAATTATAATAAGTGTGTAAACCCTTTGAAGATGTAGTCATCAAAGATATCTAAACCACCCGAGGCTTGTAGAGGTCAGATCATTTGCTTAATTGTGTTAGAGTAAGTGGTAGACAGAATTCTAAATATGGCCGCTCAAGATTCTTGTCCCCTGGTTATTCAGTCACACACTCATGTAGGTGATGCTGAGAAGGGATTTTGCAGATATAATTAAAGTCCTAAGTAGGTTGATCTTGAGAGAGAGAGACTGTCCAGGCAGTAAATTGTCAGGTAATCCAGAGATTGCCTGACCCAATAGATAAGCCCTTTAAAAGCAGAGAGTTCTCTCCAGCTAACAGAGCTTCAAAGCATGAAGGGGACGTGACTCACACCTGGCTATGTTCTATGCCCAGGGCTGCTCAGGGCCTATCAGGGCTCCCTGCTCCTTGAAAAAGGAAGGGGTCATGAACCAAGGAGGTGACCAATCTTAGGAACTAAGAGTTGCTTCCCATCCATACCCAGCAAGGAAATGGGACCTCAGTCCTACATTCTGCCAGCGAGTGAAATGAACTTAGGAGCAGATTCCTCCCCACATCCTCCAGGCAAGAGCCAGATGGCCAACACCTGGATTTTGGCCTTGTCAGACTCTATGCAGAAAACCCTGTAATGCTCACCCAGACTTCTGACCTATTGACATATGAGCTAATAGAAAGTTGTTGCTTTAAGCATCAAAAGTTTGTGGTAATATGCAGCGAAAGAAAACTAATGGAGAATGTACAGCTAAATAGTGATATGACTCATTTTAAAATCTTATTTTTTAAAGTGGCTTAGAAAATAATATACTTTCTCATATGAATAATTTTTAACAAACATTTGCATCAAAGAAGAATGGTTTTTTGTTTTGTGGCCAGTGGTATTTATCTATAAAAATACTG
Organism: Myotis lucifugus; assembly: GCF_000147115.1. Lineage (NCBI taxonomy): Eukaryota > Metazoa > Chordata > Mammalia > Chiroptera > Vespertilionidae > Myotis > Myotis lucifugus. The sequence goes on from NW_005871113.1 coordinate 5,777,371, forward strand.
CAAATCTGAGACATGTCAGTTAAGCTTTGGGTTGGGAAAAAAAACAACTCTACAGTTTATGGTAAAGTAGTAAGCTATTATGCTAAAAGCAAAATAAATTCATGAAGATCCATAAGCCATAGCCACTGTCATTTGTGTAAAATATTTAGTATCATCTTTATCACGTTATGAGAATAACTAATAATGTGGTCGAACTCCTGGTGTTCAATACCCCAAGGACTACAGCACTTATGAAGGAAATGAATAATTTGTTACTGCTTTGGAAATGAAGGCTTTAGGCAAACAGAGCTGAGCTCCCTGTTCTTAATAAATGTAGATAGATGTGTTTCATGATAATTTAATATGCCTGGAATTAACTCCCACTTTGCATCTGGCAAGTTTCTCCCTTTATATTTATTAGATTTTTCCTCTAGACTCACTCATCGCCCAAAACCTCTAAGAACCACCAACACACCCTGAAGGAATCTGGCCCAAGTACTAACTTCTGCATATAAACAGACTATGAGAGAAGGACAAGGGTCACTGATGGTCTGAATCAAACACCCACTGTTCATCTGAGGAAAGTGAGGCCCAGAAAAAGGCCTTGTGAAAGTCACAAGAATTTGGTGGTGAGGTTGGAACAAAAACTTTTTTAAAAATTATAGATAGATAGATACATAGATAGATAGATAGATAGATAGATAGATATAGATATTTCAGAGAGGGAAAGGGAGAAAGAGAGAGAAACATCAATGATGAGAGAGAATCATCCATTGGCTGCCTCTTGTACCACGCCCCCCACTGGGGACCAAGCCCACAACCTGAGCATGTGCCCTGATGAGGAATCAAACCGTGACCTCCTGGTTCACAGCTCAACACTCAACCACTGAGCCACACTGGCCGGGCAAAACTTTATTTTTAATGTCCTAAGTAGAAATATAAGTGAAGCTGCCTACTAGACTGATTGTCAGATTTAATTTGGTTAACGTGTATGAGTTATTTCTGGCAAAATTAGAATAAGCAGTTTTGAGTTTTGAGGTCTGGGCCCCTAAACAAAAATTACTAAAGGAAAGTCCATCCTCCCACGCTTTGTCGACTGTAAAAGAAATCGATTTGCAGTGGTGGGCCATCTGTGATGGTTGTCAGATAGTTTTACGTGTATAGCTTAAAGTCACTAAAGAGTCCTGCAGGTGAGCTGATCTATGGAAATAAAGTTGGCTTTGCTGTAGAACAAAGCAGCATAGAGCTGTGCATAGAGCTGTGCACAGAGCCGTGCAGAAAGTCTCTGACCCAGTAATGGAGCCAGGAGTCCTGGCCCTACAATGACCCTCTTTCTCCCTCTACATTCTAACTGATAGATAATAGATATAAGACCCATTGGCCAAAAAAGGACAAAAATATCAGGTTTATCAATGGCTTGGCAAGTGCCCTATAATCTCCACAGAGTGGGGATCCATGGTACAGCGTGGAATGGAGAAAGCTGCTGAGAACTGGAGCACAGGGGTGGATCAACTCCACACTATATTCTGGGCCTTGGGATCAGCCCGAGGATCTGGGAGGTGAGGGATACATGTGAAAGCTTGGCTCTGTGCCAGCTCACAACCCTATGAGGCCCACTGTGTTATCCCCCTCTTACAAGCCAGGAGACGAGGCTCACAGTGGTAATCTCCCCAAGGTCACACCCTAGACCTCTGGAGGATCAGTTTCCTCATCTATGAAATGGGAGCGATGGACTAGGCCTGAGGTCCCCCTTGGCACTCACATCAGGTGTGACTCTGAGGGAGATAACAGAGGTAGCACCCCCAAACCTAACAAGTAAGCCCTGGAGGGCTGGTTGGAGGTATCCTTCGAAGAGGACACACATTTCCAGACCCAGGTGGTTGCGTGGATGGTGAGGTCAGTAACAGAAACCGAGACGACAAAGAAGGAGCATGTTTAGGGGGAACCCTGCTGAGTTCCGATCTGAACACTTGGACTCTGAAGTGCTGGCAGGATATGCAGATGCAGGTGCGCTCGTGGGAGATGACAGTGACACACCTGCTCCGTCATCCCTTCCTTTCTTCATCTCTGGGTACACTCTGCACCCTCTCCTTCCCTCCCTCTCTCCCTCCTTCCTGCCCTCTTACTTTTCTCCTTTTAATCTTTTTCATCCTTTCCGTCTTTTTCTTTTTCCCAACTGAGTGCAGAAGATTTTTTGAACTGAAAAGCTATAAAAATATGAGACTATTATTAATATTCTTTTTTCTCTGTAACTTTTGGCAATGGCTGAAGACTTTTTTTTTTGTTTTGGTTGCCACACCAGAGGGGATGATACTGGCATCTCGTTAAGTAGAA
>NW_005871113.1:5779833-5832094 GCF_000147115.1 Myotis lucifugus
CGGATGGGGAGGGGGAGGGGGAGGAGGAGGAGGAGGAGGAGGAGGAGGAGAGGAGGAAGAAGAGGAAGAAGAAGAAGTCAGTAGTGCCACAGTTGCAAAACCCACTCGGTTCCTTAGGTCCGAGCAGCATTGCTGAGTCCTGCCAGTGGCTCTAGCTCAAGGCAGGGAGGATTGGATTTAGTCAGAAGTCAAGCCATTGTAGATGGAGCTTTTAGGAAATCTGAAATTTGGCAGTGGATGGCTTTTCAAATGCAAAAATAATAACATTTACTGAGCATTTTCTATGTGCTGGGCATTTTCCTAAGTACTTTACATATATTAACATGGTTATTCCTCCCCCCAACCATCCTTTGAAGTAGGAACTAACAAGTTCATGCAGCAGTAGGTGGTCAAGCCATGAAACAAACCCAGGCTGCCTGGCTCCGAAGCCACACTCTTAAACACTTCACCGCATCGCTCGGTAGAGTAACGATCAAACTCCTAAAATGTTTGGTCTCTTTCTTTAACCGTTTTCCTAACAAAGGCCTAGATTATAAATCCCCATTCATACCTTGCCCATCAAGGCTTGCTTTTCTTCAGCTCCTCTTCATTTTACAATGACTACATGGGCTACACTTTTATGGTCATAAAACAGAGACTTTTCTCTTTGCAAAGTTAGGTGAGTGCTCAAGGATCTAATTTGGCCTCATTAGCAAAATAACTGCATTGTGTCTCGGTTTTCTCATCTGGAATGGAGACATTAACCACATCATGGGATTTTTTATGAGAGCTCTTCAGCACATGTGCTCATGGGAAGGTTTGTTACTGGTCCTTGGGGAGATAAGTACGGCAATGAAGAATAGGCTTTTAGAAACTTCTATAGCAACTTGCCAGAGAAATTTTATGTCAGTTAAATCTTATAGTAAAAATCCTATCTAATAAAGAGGGGAATATGCTAATTGACCCTCACACTGTTACAAAGATGGCAGTGCCCACAGCCAATAAGGAGGGAATATGCTAATTGACTGCCCCGCCCTCAAAGATGGCAGTGCCCACAGCCACAAAATGGCAGCACCCAGCCCCCTCAGCCCCGCCGAAGGAGCAGGCATGCTGCAAGGCCAGGCGCCTGCCTCCGGAGTCCCCCAGTCCCCTCAGCCCCCCAGCCTCCCAGGGCCACCCGAGGCTCAGGTAACCAGGGCCGGCCAAGGCTTGCGCTGCCAGCAGTGGCAGCAGCAGAGGTGTGATGGGGCATCGCCTTCTCCTGATCACCGGGTCGCCTCCCACCCCTGAGGGCTCCCAGACTCTGAGAGGGGGCAGGCCAGGCTGAGGGATCCCCCCTCCAGTGCATGAATTTTAATGCACTGGGCCTCTAGTAATAATAATAATAATTAAGCTTAACTTTTGCATTTTTTAAAAAATTCACTTTGTATAATTAATTTTTATTGAATTCTATGGAAGTATTTGTCCATGGCAGATAGGAAATTTAAAAAACAACAACACTGGTTTATCGTCTCAGATAGTATGAGAAGCATGAAGTTAACGTGCAAATACTTAAAACAGCACCTGGCACTAAGTAAGTACTTGGTAAATGTTAGTAAATAGTAATAATAGCACAATACTCTAACCAAATGAGCTATCTATCCCCAATATATATGTTCCTGAGATTTGTCTTCCATGTCATTTAAAATTCATCCTCAATTCTGTTAAATCTTTTTCCTACAGTGTGAGCCATTAGGGAAGTGCTACTATACTCCTGATTCATTTATCATATATTATCAGACACTAAATATTTTAACAGCCAGTGTCTGCCACTGGTCCCCAGGGGAGTATAACCAGCAGAGTACAAAGCTATTCTGGCTGTTATGCTGCCACAAAAGGTGGCATAGTCTTACCCTGAGCCCCGCTGCCAAGGGGTCAGTCCCCCTGACTCATCACCAGGGAGGTGTCAAAGAAAACCAGACTCAGACAGTGAAATGGCCCAAACAGATCTTATTCAGGACTATTGCAATGGGGGAAGAGACCTCAGTATAGAGCAGCCGTGGGCAAACTACGGCCCGTGGGCCGGATCCGGCCAATTTGAAATGAATAAAACTAAAAAAAAAAAAGACCGTACCCTTTTATGTAATGATGTTTACTTTGAATTTATATTAGTTCACACAAACACTCCATCCATGCTTTTGTTCCGGCCCTCCGGTCCAGTTTAAGAACCCATTGTGGCCCTCGAGTCAAAAAGTTTGCCCACCCCTGGTATAGAGCCAGGCTTCGTTCCAAGTACAGAGCAGGCAAGTGGGAATTTATAGGAGCAGGGTATGGGTCGGTGGATAAAAAATTACTAAGAGGCCCTGCCGGCATGGCTCAGTGGTTGAGGCAGCCAATCAATGATTCTCTCTCATCATTGATGTTTCTACCTCCCTCTCCCTCTCCCGTCCTCTCTGAAATCAATAAAAAAAAATATATTTTTAAAAATTACTAAGAGGAATAATCAGGGGTGAGGGGAGAACTGACCTTACAAGATTCCTGCTGACAACAGGTCAGGGTAATCAGACATCACTTGGGGGATGGAGGGAGATGAGGAACCCGATCAGATTTCAAGGGTCAGGGGTTCTGGCTAAACTGACTTAGCAGGGTTCTTGCTAAAACTGGACTTTACAAGGCTAGAACACAGATGGGCTAAGGGAGAAGGTCTGGCAGCCTGACTAAAGTTTGGTCAAGCAAAGAATTCTTGTCGGAGGGAGACCACTACTCACCCTCCACCCTTCTGTGGTCCAGCGGCCCTTCTTCAGGAAACATGCTATTTCATAGTCCAGGCGTCATGAAATCATCCCAGCTCATCCTCGGTTCCCTTCACTGAGGCACCAGAGGCACATGTTTCAAACAAAACAAATTCCTGGGTCGCAGGAATATTAGCACTGAAATGGTTATATGTCTCCCTGGGATTATGGACTACCTCTAAGTTTCACTTAGTGGATAAACGAAAGGGGTGGGAGACGTAGAAGAAAGACATCCATCGCATGCAAGCAGTTCAGCGCATCTGACTCCCTGGACCACACTTCTCCTCCCTCCCTCTGACCTACTCTGTGCAGCCTATTTTCTCTTTCCTCTCTCGAACCATGAGACTCATATCACCTTCTCTTCTGACACCCAGGGGTTTTACAAAGTCATGGGCAGGCAGGTCCTGACTCCAGCCAGCATCATTGTTCCTCCAACGTAAGGCTGTCACTATACCCTCTGAGTTAGGAATCTCTTGAGAATTTCTTGATGCCCTTTAAGACGGCCAAAAGCACAATGAACTATTGGAATCACAACACAAAGCTCTAGAACAATTTTCCTAAAGACTCGCTTGGCTCGATATTATTGTTATTCGAGGGAATCTCTGGGTTTAGGCTGAGAGAGGGGAGGATGATGCAGCAGAAGAAGGATTTAACCACTCCTGCCATCACTCAGGGAGCCGAAAAGTAGGTCATCAGTAGGCCAGGTACCAAAGTGAAACTCCTTGTGGAACAGTGTTCTGTGTGTCCATTCCTCCAAGAACCCTTCACGGTGAATGGGAGAGCCGGGCACAGGCTCACACATTTCCTCTTTATTGGAGCTCTGAGGGCGGGCCCCTTGCCTGCTTCATCATTCACATCATAATGAAATCTCTTTGCCCCAGAGGAACGCGACTAGATTTCTTTTGTTAAAATCTCATTAAAGCCTGCCTCGCCTGTAATAATTTGTTAATGGATGGCAGTGTTATTTGGCTGCTATTGGGCTTTCTTCCATTTCTTCTCAGGTCTCATAATGGTTGGCTTGTCTCCAAGGCATTTGGGTGCCAGTGGAGTGTAGAAGCGACTCGAGCCACTGCAGACCACTCTGCGAGCAGCCCCAGTACCTGTGAGGAAAGACATGACTCACTTGTTTCCTTCCTTCCTCTATTCCCTGTTCAGATTCTTCCTATTCAGCTGAAAAATATGGCTCTTCATACAAAGCCGAGCCAAATTCCTGGGTAGTGTCCCTGCCTGGTGGTTTGGGTTAAGCCTATTTGCCAAGGGTCCCTTTCTGTTGTGTCTCTACAAAACCACCAAAGCAAATATGTACGTGTTTTCTGAATGACCATCCAAACAGCCGCAACTAAAGCATTTCCAAAGGCATGTGACACAGTCTGTCTGTGGGTGGGGAGGGCACTCTGGGAATCACGGGAGATCGTGGAGGTAGAAGCGACTTACAAATTGCAGCCTGCAGAGGTGCAGACCATGAAGCCATCAGAAGGACCCTGGGTTCGGGCTGAATTGCGGAAGACTCTGGTGGCCTTAAGCCTAAACAGGCAGAAAGTGCTTGTACCCAACACCGTATCTACCAGGCCATGAATTCCCTTTATGAAATATAAAGCAGGGTGGGGTGGGGTGGGGAGGAATGGGTTGTGTGTTTTCATCTGCATCACAGCACCTGTCAATCAGTTTCTGCAAACAGAATGCAAACAGGACAGCAGACTCACCTAGTCACCCCATAATCTCTACGATAGTTATGGGGTAAATTCCTTCTGATGATTTGATAGGTAAAATGGAGTTCTAGCAATATTACTACCACTACTACTGACAACATCAATAGCTAACATTTATTTACCAAGCACTTACTCTCTACTAGGCACTGGTCTAAAATTCGGGATCTTTACTTGCATAATTCCTTTACTTTTACAACACCATAGGAAATCGATATTACTGTTATTCCCATTTTAAAGGTGAGGAAACTAAGGGTTGAGCTTCAGAACCCGAGCATTCTGACTCCAGAGATGGCTTCCTTAGCTATTTAAGCTCTTTACATTAGCTAAGCTAAAGTGTGCTTCTAGTTATACTAGAAATAAAGGGTCGGCCCAACCTCATTATCCCAAACTACCATAATGGACCTTAGAATGGGAACGTAGTTGAATTTTCCTGAGCTACTGGCCAGCTACATCAGTTATTGTTCTACCCTAAATCTAACGTCAGATCTACCTGCTGGAGAAGGAGGTTGTTTGGGGGAAAGTGACTTCGCTAGGTACACTGGGATCAGTGAGTAGCAGAAGACACAATAAATAAGGCATGGAGGTATAAAGAAGGGTGGGTGACCAGGCAAGTGCGATGGGGGAGGGGGGTTATTCACCAGAGATAAAGTTGGAGAGACAGCAGAGACACTCACAGGCTACCTCAAACACCATTCCAAGAAGCTCGGATTATATGCGGAGGGTTTTAATCAGGACGATAACATCAGCACATCTGCCTCGTGGAAACTGTCCTATAGTCGCATCGAAAAAGATGGAGCAGGGACAGCTTTTCCGTTGCAGTGAAAGGGAGAGACAGTGAGAGCCTGGGGTTGGAGAAAGCGGTAGAGAAGGGAGCGGTCAGGAACAGAGGTGGTGAGAAGGGGAAAGATTATGTAGGCAGATAAGGGGGCATAGGGGATGAGAGAAGTTGGCTGGGAAGGTTCCCAGGTCTGGGGCTTAAGTGATTGGGTGGATGCTGAAGCCAATAAAAAGAATCAGCTGGGCCCGGCCAGTGTGGCTCAGTGGGTGAGCATCGACCTATGAACCAAGTTGTCATTTTATTTTATTTTTTTAAATATATTTTATTGATATTTTACAGAGAGGAAGGGAGAGGGATAGAGAGTTAGAAATATCGATGAGAGAGAAACATCGACCAGCTGCCTCCTGCACACCTCCTACTGGGGATGTGCCCGCAACCAAGGTACATGCCCTTGACCGGAATCGAACCTGGGACTTTCAGTCCGCAGGCCAACGATCTATCCACTGAGCCAAACCGGTTAGGGCCCAAGCTGTCATTTTAACAAGCCAAGTGACACAACGTTGAGAGATGGCCTGTGTCCGCCACTGCCTGGGTGGTCCTCTCTGCAGTCCTACAGCCCTTCCCCTCCACGGAGGTGAACTTTCCTACAGAGTCTGTATATTAGGCAGAGTCATCTGTGCTCACTGAGCCTGTGGGAGTCTTCTCCTTAGCAGTTACTACTTTTGGTGAAATAAATCCAGCTCTTTGGAATACAAATCCTTAGCTCGAGGCTGCTTGAGTGGAAATTTTTAATGAGCAGTTCCCTCAGCTACAGAGTCGGGCAAAATGTGATTCTCTTAATGTGTGTGTTCCCACAGAAGCTAATAAATGGGCATTACTCCGGTATGGACACATCCTATTACTCAGCGTGATCCTAGTAGCGCTGGCAAAAAAAACCATTAGCTGCACTGGCAAACAGCGGAATTCATTATGTCCGGCTACATGAATAATCCCCAGACGGACTCCTGTTGACACAGAGAGAACACCAGTCGCCAGTCTGGGGCGGGGGTGGGGGTGGGGGGAGAAGACGGGTGATGACAGGGCTGCCGGTAGAGCAGCCAGTGTTACCACGGCCCCTTCCGCGGCCCCTGTGCTGTCCCACTCATCAGAAGTCACCACTGCTGCTGAGAGGATGATAAATGGCCGATGCATGACACTTCGTTATATTTGAGACAAAGAAAAACGGACACCAGGAAGGAGGGAATCTCTGGGTTTAGGCTGAGAGAGGGGAGGATGATGCAGCAGAAGATGAAGGATTTAACCACCCCTGCCATCACTCAGGGAGCTGAAAAGTAGGTCATCGGTACGCAGCCAGTTGCACATGTAATGCTGGCATCTCGGCTGAATGGGCTCACCAACAGACATCCCCTACCTGGAGGCTGAATCATCCCCACACCCATGCCAGCCTGGGCCGGGGAGACGTCTCTGAAAGGAGACAGCCTAGTCACCTTGTCCCTCATTCTGGGCAGGCACAACCCCATAGAACAAATTTGGGAAGGGTTCCTGAGTTCAAGGAATGACAACCCTTGAGAAAGACAGCACCCGTCATCCTCTGTGAGAATTCCAGCGTTCCATGGAGCCCTCTGTGAGCGGCCTTGCCCTGGAGAGCATGAAGTGACCCTACAGGCCACCAGGCAGTCCCCTTGGCAATCCCTTCTTGGCCTGAAGCTACTTCCATTTTCCTGACAATTCTCAGACTGCTCCATTGTATTCAAAAGAGTTAACTGCTAGAGTGCTCATGCTTTCAAACCCATTGTTTCAACGGGCTCTGTTCCCGATTGGTTCTCAGCAAAGTTATTTTCTTCCTCCACTGTCCCTGGCTCCAGGCAAACAGGCTGCTAACTCTATCGAGAAACCTCCTCCATGCAGCTCTTTCTAAACCAAACCCTGCCACTTCATGTCATTTCCCCCTAGTTTGTCGTCCTCTATCAATTTGTATCCTACTGTCACTTCATTCATTCAACAAGGATCTACTGAGCACCTACAGTCTGTAGAACAGGCACTGTTCTAGGCAGTGAGGACCCAGTCATGAACAGGACAGGTAATGGCCTAATCTCCTTAAGCTTAAGGTCTAGTGAGGGAAGATTTTCAGTAACCAAGTTCTACCTATTGATGCTGAGAATAGAGTCACAGTTTTACAGCTGAAGAAAGAAAAATTATAAGCTCTTCAAATTCTCTGATTCAGGCTTGGTTCAAATTATAACCATAGGTCACAGGTGTTTGACAAGCCATAGGTGGATAGAATCGCTACCCCACTGAACAGCGCCCTTTTGCTGTTCAAAGTGTTTTCCTGAGGCTGCCAACCTCCAAAATGGTTTTATGATACCATTTTCTCTCCTCCTCCTCCTCCTCCCCCCAGAATCTTTATTCTTACAGGGCAACTGCTTAACTAAGTATGAGAGAGAAAGCAATCTTATGGAATTAATTCATACTGATGTGTGAGTGAATGACTGATTCATACATAATCCTCAAAGAGTTTTAGTTTTTGTAAGAAAATTTTTACTAACCCTAAATGATATCCAGACTTTTCAGTCCTCAATATAAATTGGAAAAAAGAAGGTATTAAAGGGAAAGTTTCCATTAGGTTGTAAGCTGTGGGTCCCTTGAGGGCAGATACTATATCATTTTGGGTACTCAGTTATCTCGCCCAATTAGTTGGGTACCTAATCAACATGTATGAATTGAGAGGAACAGAAAGAGGGAATAGGGGAAGGGAGCGAGAGGAAAGGAGAACAAGGAGAATGAAGGGAGAGAAAAGATAAGAGGGAGGAAGGGAAGGAGGAGTAAAGGAGAGGAAACAAGGAAATCAGAAGAGAGAGAGAACTAAATACACTTCAAATGATGGCATAGTTTCTATTTTCCTTTCCACTACAGTGAGGAGGGACATATTCCAATAGAAACGGTGGGAAATGCTGCCCTTTAAAGTGCCAACAAGAGAATGGAGCCAGAAGATGGCTGAGCCCTAAGGAAAGATATTGATCAGAGCCACACATTTCTAGTCTCCAGCACAGTAGATATGACTCAAGACAGACGACTGGTCACTATCAAGTAGTCTCCCAAGGGACCCCTGTACCCGGAAGAATGGGTCCAAGATATCTAATGATCACAGGAACTCAGGCGCTAAGCCTGTTAGGGTTATAAAAATTGATCTCTGTAGATTCAATATAATTAGAGAGACGGCATTCATCTGTAGAAAGCCGCAGTGGGATTTTCCACTCAAACCAAATGCAAATGGAAACTTGAGAGAGAAGTGGAGGTCAGAGGTGGGGAGCCAGGACCGCCAGTTTTCTTTTGGGTCTCAGGGCGGAAGAGAAGACATCTTTTTTAGATGCTAAAGAAGAAACGTGAAGCAGCAGATCCTGGCTACAGGGAACCAGCGACCAGAGAGAAATGGGCCCAGGCGCTCGGAACAACGGAATCCTTGAGCGAGGTCGGCCCAAGAACCAAAGGGAACTGGTATTCATTCCTGCCAGGATATACCCGAGAGAGCACACTCTTTATCCTCTGGGCTTAGCCTGCTTTAGATAAGTGTATCAGAAAGAGCTCTGCTCAGCTCACAGCCAGTGAGACTATGTGTTTAAATGCTTGCTTCCATCTGTACCAGCAGGGAAACCACGGTGCCTGGATTTAGTTTCAAACAGAATCTTGACCCTACCACGCGCTGGTTTTTATGACCTTGGTCAAGCCCTTAATCTCTCTAATCCTTCATTTCCTGGTCTGTAAAGTGGAAAAGACTTCCCCTTTCTCTGTACCATTTAATAAGTGTTTTTCTATTGCTGGACACTCCGCACTCACGAATGCAATCTTCTTCGCTCTTTACCACCACCCGAGCGGGCGGCATCGTCTTTTGACAGATGGGGAACACGGGGCTCAGGGAGATGGCCACAGTCTGTCCAAGGTCACACAGCTGGGAGGTGCTGGGCTGGAGCTAACACTTGGTCTAACTTCAGAGTCCACAGCCTCAAACTGGGTGGCCTGGGCCACACACACACACACACACACACACACACACACACACACACCCCGGTCCCCAGATGTCCTAAAACCACACTGCTGAACAAAGATGGAGGTTTTCCATGCTTCTGTTCAAATACAGCTGAGGGAACATGCTCCTTCTCCCATCCTGATACGGTTGTGATTAACCCAGTCATTAATAACAGGAAAGAAGCAAAGGGAGAAGACAACATGAGAGGCATGCCATTTGGACAGCTTCCCCGGGAAGCTCCAACTTGACACGCCCAGGGGCCCAACAAAGGGGAGACAGACTCGCCCAGTAACGCTGGGATGACTAGGGAAGATGCTTGCCCTCAGCCACACCTGAGAACAAAGGTCATTGGCCAGAATGGGCGTGACCACTGCAAAGGCACAAAATTGGGGATATTTAATCCCCTGAACAAAGGGGTTCGCTCTCTCGTGCTCTTGGGACTCCTTTTTAAAAAAATATTTTTTATTGATTTCAGAGAGAGGAAGGGAGAGGGAGAGAGAGATAGAAACATCAATGATGAAAGAGAATCATTGATTGGCTACCTCCTGCACACCTCCTACTGGGGATCGAGGCCGAAACCTGGGCATGTACCTTGACTGGGAATTGAACCGTGACCTCCAGGGTCAATGGGTTGACACTCAGCCACTGAGCCATCCTGGCCAGACTCTTGGGACTCGAGGCTTGTGTGGCTGGGTTTGTGGGGCTCTCGTGCATTCGCCCACGTGGCCCAGGGCCATGCGAACCCCACACACAATGGACTAATGGACTGTAACTAGTTTGATGCTGTACTGGACCCGGCTCCCACCTGGAAAGGGAACTGTGGACACTGGCTTTGCTTCTAGCTTCACTGAAACCCCAGCTACACTCCTATGACTGGACAAAGGGATATGGGACGTTGGAAACTCAGGAATGTAATTCCACAGAAATACTAGTAAAGCTTTCTACCGTATTGCATCCTCCCAAGTGGGCCTCCGGAAATGCTTATTCCAGTGGTCCCCCAAAACCCCCCTTCCACCGATAACAATCCAGCAAGATCTTCAAAAGGGAAGTCCTGCCCTGCCGGCATGGCTCAGTGGTTGAGCGTCAACCTATGAACCAGGAGGTCACGGGTTTGATCCCCAGTAGGGGGTATGCAGGAGGCAGCAGATCCATGATTCTCTCTCACCATTGATGTTTCTCTCTCTCTCTCTCTCTCTCTCTCTCTCCTTCTCACTTCCTCTCTGAAATCAATACAAATATTTTTTTAAAAAAGGAAGCCCTCCCCTGTTTATCTTTCAGTTAACAAAAGGCACAGGGGCTTTCCTGGCTTTTCTTTTATCTCAGTGGCACAGAAATATCCTACACCTTCAGACCGGGAAGCACAGAGCTTAGCCCCAGGTCTCCCATGAGCAGAATTATTGTAAGGAACTGCCGTTGTCAGCTTTCCTCGGTCCCCTCAGTAGGGCAAGGGCATTGCCAAACATGGTCCCCGCCTCTGTACACCCTCGGCGGCTGCAGCCTTGGCATGCGACCGCTCCAGCTGATTAGAGCAACAGATTATCAACATGAGAACCGCGGGGGCATTCAGATAGAAAACCGTCTCTTTTTTACGAAGTGACTTAATTGGGAACCATTTTCCCATCAGCTCAGGGGTCAGAGCTTAGCTGGGGCAGCCGCTGAGGAGAGCATTTGGCCTCTGCCTGCCTGACTCCTTTTTTCTGTTGCCGCCTCTTGAAGAAGGAGGAGATCGAAGCCACTTTAGGAAAGACCTTTTCAGGCCCGAGGGTTTGTTTGCAAGGTCTGCGGAGAGTCCAGTCCGCCGTCTGTGATTCTCCGAGTTGTAGCCCCATTCTCCTGTGCAAGGCTTTTTAAACCCTTTGCTTCTTGCACTTCCCCCTTCTGCTCCTTGCCCCTCGCCAAGACCTCCCGCAGCCCTGGTGGCTGAGCAAACACAATGAATTTCAAAGGGATCCTTGCTGGACATAACTCTGCAGGATGCTTGGGGCGGAGGATTAGAGAGGGGTTGAAACTAGTTGGGTTTCTGTTATTCAGATCCTGAAGTTTCCAAAATTGCATTGGAAATCTGCTTATCTTTTTAAAAGCCTGTGCTCCATTCTGGACCAGCTGGATTTTGACATTTTTGTGGCATTCCCGTCACGTTTCCAGCACTCGAATACACAGAATTCTGGTCGGTAGAGCTCACACGTGATCCTCCATCTTACAGAGGAGCCTCCATTCCCCACAAATCCGGAATAAGCAGGGCGAGCCTCCTAGACACCAATGGGACCTCTCTCTCTCTCTCTCTCTCTCTCTCTCTCTCTCTCTCTCTCCTTTCCCAGAAGGAATGTGATAAGGGTGAGGTTCAGGATTAGTGGTTGAAGGTACTGCCAAAAAAACTGCCCATCAGTGCTGAAAGAGTTGATGCTCCATACGTTCAGTCTGGAAAGAATTCATGGAGAAAGTGAGTTTCGAACATGCTTTGAAAATACTTGACAGATTTGTGGCTCCTTTTATGTACATTTAAGCTTTTTTTGTCCAAGGAAACCAAATAACCACAGTCTTTCTTCTCGCCTATGAAAATGGCACAGAAATGCGATCTTTCAGAGGAAACCTTGTTCACGCTGTTGTGAGAAAGCGTACAGTCTTGACGGCACTTAAGTGATTCTGTCTTCTAAAGTTTCTAAAAAACTCGCCGAAACCGGTTTGGCTCAGTGGATAGAGCGTCGGCCTGCGGACTGAGGGGTCCCGGGTTCGATTCCAGTCAAGGGCATGTACCTGGGTTGCGGGCACATCCCCAGTGGGAGATGTGCAGGAGGCAGCTGATCGATGTTTCTCTCTCATCGATGTTTCTAACTCTCTATCCCTCTCCCTTCCTCTCTGTAAAAAATCAATAAAATATATTTAAAAAATAAATAAATAAATAATGTTTCTAAAAAACTGAGCCGAGCTGGGACCTTTCAGTGGGCTGTGAAGTCAGTTGAGTGGATCACGACCAGCTCTTTAAAAAGAAAATATTCGAATAGGAAAGAACAGAAACCACGAGCGTAGGAGTGCAGGTGTGCTCTTGCACGCACACAGGGTCACAGTGTAAAACAAACGTGTCAAACTCGAAGGCTAACACAGGTCAAATAAACGAGGCATGCAGCCCGTGGGCTGTGAGTTTGACATGCTCGATGTAAAATATAGTTCTTACTGCAGCTCAGAGAGCTCTAAATTTGGCTTCGGGAGACCAAGGTTCTAAATTTGGTTCTTCTATTAAACTGTTACCTTAAGTAGATGCCCCTTCTCTAAGCTTTCCTTTCTTTCAGCACATGTACAGTGAAAGGCTCTGGTGAAACAGGAAAAAATTTGCCCTGGCCAGTGTGGCTCAGCTGGTTGAGCGTCATCCTGTGCACCACAAGGTCGCCAGTTGGATTCATGGTCAGGGCTCATACCCAGGTTGTAGGTTTGATCCCTGGTGGGGGCATGTGAGAGGCAACCAATCCATGTTTCTCTCACATCGATTTTTCTCTTTCTCTCTCTCTCTCCCTTCCTCTCTCTCTAAAATCAATCAAAACATATTTTAAACATTGGAAAAATGTAAATTTATTTCTGCCAAAGTATACTATATCCCAAAGTCAGCTGGAAATGGATTGAGGGTTTTCTGAAGTGACTGCGTAACTGCTCCTCTGGTGACATCTATGTGGCTACCCAAGACTTGTCTAAGGTAAGCGTTTGGAGCCATCTAGCCCCACTGTCAAAGGAACGTGAAGTTTATTGCAGGTTTTAGGGAAGGGATATATTGAGTCATGATGGCATTTTAGAAATGATAATGTCAAAGACCAAATTCTTAACACACTAACTCACTTGTGGTCTAATCATCTTCTCTACCGACACTTCATCTCCCTTTAAAAAAAAGAAATATCACAAGAAATACAAAGCTGTGTGGAGCTGGGGATCCTGCCTTGTGAATGTTAAAGCGCAGCTCTGCCCGCTGTTTCCCATCCACATGGAATGCCAGGTGCCACATTGCAGAACGCGAGGTTCTCTTCATACGTGTTTTACTCTATAAGCTACTCCTTTCTCTGCAGCTGAACAAAGGTCTGACTTTTACTGCATCTGAAGGGCAGTCTGTCGCGGCATTGCTCTGCAGACCAGTCTCAGCCTGCGTCAGGACTTCTCGGAGAAGGCACGACCATCCATTCTCACAGGAATGCACTGCAGAGGACCCGCCGATGTTCAGGAGATCCTACACATGTTACACTGCAATGTCCTTGAACCTGGCCCCTGCTAGCATTTGAAATTGGGATGTAATGGAACTTGATTTAAGTTTTGATAATCGATTATAGTACAATCATAGCAATAATTGTAATGTTTTGTAGTTATTACTTGTATGTCTTTTCATTACCTTGTGAATAATTTGATGTGTGTGATTTAATCATGGGTATTGTTAGATTCCCCTACAGCAAGACCATCAGCTGGCACGTTCAGGCTCATGATAAATGATGCTGAGATTCAATTTATTACTGGAGAAAAGAAAAGGTGTTATCTGAAAAAGAACACAAGTAAACTGCTGGTGTTATTATATTGGGGATCTTACACTTAAATGTGTTATGTGTGTGGGATCCAAGTAATTCACTTCTAACCTAAAGGAACCGTTGAAACTTCAAGGGACTTTGGAGACCACCGAGACCTGGGCCTAGGGGTCAAGTCCAGTCTACCGCCTGTGCCTGTTAGGCAGGTTTTATTGGAACACGGGCATGTTTTCTATGGGTACTTTCATGCCACGACTGCAGAGTTAAGTAGTTGTGGCAGAGACCGTATAACCCACAAAACCTCAAATATTTACTATCTAGCCCTTTACACAAAACGTTTGATGAGCCCGGATCTAGACAGAATACTCAAGTTTTATATGTAAGGAAAGTGAGGTCAGGGAGAAGTGACTTGTCCAGACTCATCAATAGCACAGCTGAGATGATACTGGAGACCTCACTGTCCTGTTTCTCTGTTTGAATACCCCACTCTTTCTTCACCCGTCTGAAGATCTGATGCAGAACAGCCACAAAGCTGCCCCTGCGTCCCTCTGCTTCTCCAAGGCAGTATCTGTGAGCCTCTCAGAGTTGATGGGTGAGGGCCTGCTTTCCCACACATGTTCATTTGCAGTGGAGTGACAGGGCCAAAGGTTGGCCGGCCCACCCTGATCAGGCCCTGATCAGGGCTGGGCTGGCTTGGGGGAGGGACCTTGGGCAATTGGCCAGCCGGACCTGACCCCTATCAGGCTGGGTTCGCTGTCAACAGTGGGCGTCATAGCGACCAGTCGTTCTGGTCGTTATGGCATTATGGTCGCCGGCTTTTTATATATATAGATGTGACGTGCTCCTTGGGGTCCCCTAGAACCAGCAGGGAGAACTATGAGGAGGCTGGAGGGTTCATAGTAGCAAAGGGGACTGAACAAGAGAGATGCTATTTTTAAACCTCCAGCTGGTCCAGCAGGTAGCAATAACAGTTACAAGTGCCAAACAATCCTCTCACCTGCCTTTGCCAGTTTTAGAATGCCACCGAGGCGAGTTGGAGCTCTTCCCAAGCCATGCCCTCGGAGCTGGACAGTTCCACCTCCAAAGCTCCATTGCTGAGTTCAGTAACCCTGGTTCATCAGGGCAGGGCTATCCTCCCAGCCATTGGACTAGCAATTCCCTCACCGTCAGATACCGCGTGTCTATAAAGACTGGCGCTGTACTTGATGATATTGGCACAGCCAACCTACACTTGAGTGGGATCCAGAGAATGACTTTCAGTCTATCAGGGGAAAAGCAAAAGAGAACAAATACGTTTTTAACAACTACAATTCCCATTCATAACGGCAAATACTTGGCTTATAAACCTAGGGCTTAAAATAAGTCAGACACAGAGAGATAAGTCTACTCATTCCACATGGGTGGTTATTTCCAAGGAACATGGAGGAAGATGGGAAAATGGCTAAAGAGGGAGGAAGGGAAGTTGGCAGGGGCTGCAGTTTGGATCCCATACTTTCTGAACACCATTTTCTGGCCTTATGTGTGGTCATGTACGGTATAGGCAAATGGCCTGTGAATCTTATAAAGAGTGAAGTTGTGTGTTAAGAAAAATTATCCGAAATTTAACATGTACCATCGTGTCATGCCGTTGCATCGTCTAACAAGCCCACCCAAGGATCATGTAATGCCCTAGGGAGGTGACTTAGTTAGACTTACTAACTACTAATAGTTAGGGCCAGACTCTATAAAGTTAGGTGTTAAGAAGACTGCTACGTTGCAAATGATCTTTATTCGGTAGAAATGCAAATGAATTCTATCAAATAGGAAACATAACCCCAAAGTCTGATCTTATCGCCATGTGGGATATTAACAACTTTTATGTAACTTTGCAAACCTACTTCCCACATCCTTTCTTTTAATGGTCATATAAAAGTCTCTTGTGTTTGCCTTTGATTTGGCTCTGTCATCCTGCGGTTCCCTCCCTAATGAGGTAAATAAATCTTTGGCTATATGACTATACGAGCATCATGTTTTCAACATTTTATAGAACCTCTCTCCTCCAAAATTCACCGTGGGCTTCCCTGTTTACAATTATCCATCGTGTTCCGTGCATCATAACGAGTTGGATTCATCTGGCTTCCATTTCTCAGCTGGCAGATTAGACAAAGTCTCTTTATTTTAAAAATAAAAGGAGAGCCCGGCCAGCGTGGCTCAGGGGTTGAGCATTGCCTTATGAACCGGAAGGTCACAGTTCAATTCCCAGTGGTGCGGGCTGGATCTCCAGTGTAGGGTGTGTGGGAGGCAGCCAATCAATGATTCTCTCTCATCACTGATGTTTCTATCTCTCTCTCCCTCTCCCTTCCTCTCTAAAAATCAATAAAAACATATTTCTTTAAATGAAAGTTCAGAAAAAAATAAAATAAAAATAAGGAAAATTAAAAAATGAAAGTTCATTTCTACTTTGAAGCCAATTCACTTTGGCAAGCTGCTCTGACCTTTTGGGCCCATGTTACACTGGTTACTCCAGGAATTACAGGAAAAAGGTCACAGTTCTGTCCTTACGTGTCTTACAGACCCAATGGGGAGATGAATCATATGCATTTGTTAGTAACCGTCATCTGCCTGGAGACACTGCTGTGGTCGGCTTAGACCAGTTAGCCACCTTGAGCTCTGAGGCTAATCTCATTTTATTCCGGGATCCAGGGGGAAAAACATAGCAAGAAAGATGAGTGGAGCTGTAACAAGTTTCTGCCTCTCTTGGCTCCCACCCAAACTAATCGGCCTGGGAGACAGATTTCCTCTCCAGCCAGCATCTTGTTCAGCATTTCTGCTCATCACGCTTCTGGCACTGCTTCCTCAGAGGACCGTCCATCATTCCTAAACCATCGCCCGTCTTCTTCATAAATCAGCAGACAGATGCCGGGGATGCAGGATGGAGATATAGAAATTACACCTGATTCAGACTCATTCCTTCCTCCTTCTTGTTACCTTGGCTTCTTGTATCAGAGAGAATCATCGGGCTATCTGGCGGTGAACCAGGAGGAGTGTGTGTGTGTGTGTGTGTGTGTGTGTGTGTGTGTGTGTATAGGGCTGTGATGGGAGCTGTTGGAGCAAAAAGATTCCTGGGTCCAGCCAGCGTGGCTCAGAGGTTGAGTGTCGACCTATGAACCGGGAGGTCACAGTTCCATTCCCAGTCAGGGCACATGCCCAGGTTGCAGGCTTGATCCCCAGTATGGGGTGTGCAGGAGGAGAGCCAATCAATGATTCTTTCTCATCACTGATGTTTCTATCTCTCACTCCCTCTCCCTTGCTCTCTGAAATCAATAAAAAATATATTTTAAAAAACAAAAGATTCCTGGGGTGAGTTTGAGGGAAGAAAACTTCTATCTGGGGTGTCCTCTGACCCCTCTGAATGCTTACAGGCCCATCTTTGAGAAAGATTTTGGAGACTGATGCTGACTTTACAGTCTCTTCAAGGTCAGAAACAAAGGCCCGTGTGTTCAGTGTTAACACAAAGGGAGAGGAGGAAAGAGCGGCTTTGCCACCACATGTTCGTTTGGATAAGAGGCCAAGAATTGGCTGGGGGTGGAGTGGGGAGGAGGTGGAGACAAATCTGTCCATACTTCTGTTACACGATTCCATAAATGAACCCAGCTGGGGTCTCCCGGTCCCTTCCGATCCAGATAAGGTTTGTTTGAAGTGTCTGGATTATTCAAAAGCTAGAGCCCTCTTGCAAATTTCTGTGAATTATTAAGGGAGCCATGATGGGCTTCAGCGCTGGCTCCAACTTTCTGCCCCTGCTGAGTTCTTGTTCTCTGCCCTACATCTTGTGGCTGTTCCTTTATTTTCACCCTGGTTTTAACTCAAAGATGAAAGAACTGGGCTCCCTTTCCGCAAACTAACCATTCACACATGGAGATGAAGGAACTGTATATGCAGCAACCTAAACTATTTAAAATCGAGTAGTAGATGTTCCTCTCCTTAAAAGTCCTTTGGCCACTCTGCCTGTTGCCCCCAATCCTCTCGCGCTTTATGCAAAGGCAACATGGTGGACTATTTAGGGGTATGAAAGCTGACTGATAGAGTTCATGTCCTAGTCTAACCCTCACCCGCTGTGCACCTTAGGTAAGTCACTTCACCTCTCTGTGCCTCATTCTTCTCATCTGTAAAATGGAGGTAATAATCCACCTACCTCATAAAGTAGTTGTGAGCATAAAACAAGATATATATACCAATAAGAAACATTGAAATTCAAATCAAAACCACTAATGACATATCACTTCACATCCACTAGGATGGCTAGAATAAACAATTCTGATAATAACAAGAGTTGGTGAGGATGTAGAGAAATCAGAACCCTCAGATGATACCAGAAATGTGAAAATAAGCATAGAGTTACCACAACTCTGCAATTCCATTCCTAGGTATATGCCCCAGAAAAATAAAAGCATACATATGTTCACACATAAGCTTGTACCTGAACGTTTATAGCAGCACTATTCATAATAGCCAAAAAGTAGAAACAATTCAAATTTCTATCAGCTGATGAATAGATATTCGGCCACAAAAGGAATGAAGTACTGACAAGCTATAACATAGAAGCATCTTGAAAACAGTATGTTACGTGAAAGAAGCAAGTCAGAAAAGATCACATAGTATATGATTTTTTTTTTCATTTAATATGAAACATCCAGAACAAAGAAATCTATGGCAATTAGATTAGTGATTGCTTAAAGCTAATGGTTGGGGTGTGGTATTAAAGGCATTAACAGCTAAAGGAGATGGGGTTTCTTTTTTTTCTTTTTAAATTGATTGCAGAGAGTAAGGGAGAGGGAGAGAGACATAGAAACATCAATGATGAGAAAGAATCATTGATTGGCTGCCTCCTGCACGCCCCTCATTGGGGATGTAGCCCACAACCTGGGCACATACCCTAATCGGGAACTGAACCATGACCTCCTGGTTTATAGGTCAACGCTTAACCACTGAGCCAAGCTGGCTGGGCTGGGGTTTCTTTTTGAAATGATAAAAATGTTCTAAAATTGGCATGGCTCAGGAGGCCTTGGGCTTTTTAGAAAAGAGAACCACTATTCCGCCTGCTAGAAAACAGGTTTTTCCCTTCTGTCAGCCTTCATCCCTGCCTGTAATGCACACACTCACACACAGTGTGATGTTTCATTTTGTCATTTGTTTGAAAGTTTGTCCCTTTGGCTCCTGTAGAGGTTTCAGGATACCTTTCCCTTTCTCTCCCCACCCGCAAGCCCACCCTGAGGATTTGCCCCTTGCGGACCAATGCCTCGGGTTGTTGCTCGGAGTGATAGGATCAGCTTTTCTCTTCGGCCTATCCAAGGAGCGTTTCTTGCGGGTGGACAGTGGTTTGGAGAATGTAACAATGAATAAGATAGAGTGGGGGTCCTCAGCCTCACAGACAGATCTAGACAACCAATGGAGGCGGGCATGATTACTTTTGATTATAAACTGATGATTCCACAGAGGTGACCATTGGAAGGAGGCCTTGAACCATGAGCGAGGGTTAACAGCTTGGACGTGGTGATGGGGCATCCATGCAAAGGAAGCAGGATGGCCAAAGGCCTCCATCCTCTGACCCCCTTCATTTTCCTCCAGTATTTAGCTCCATCTGAGATTATATTTCTGTCTAGCTTCTGTTTATTTTCTGTCTCCCCGGTCCAGCGACACCATCCTCTCTGAGTGCAGAAGCATGTCTGCCCCACCCACTGCTGGGTCCTGAGTGCTCAGCACATATTTGTACAATGAACAAATCCATGGGTGTGCATGGGAAAGGGAGAGAATTCCTATGATCCCTACCAGGATGCATGTGGTTTCATTTCATTCTTAGCAATACCACTCCCCAAGAAAGACATCATTATCTCTACCTTGCAAATAAGCAAACTGAGGTAAGACAAAGATCAGCAACTTGCCCAAGGTCACACGCTCAGTAAGAGGTAAAGCTGGGATCAAAGCCTAGGCCACCAGGTCCCAACGTGAGGACTACATCAAGAAGAGCCTCATCAAGACCTGAGCGCTGACCAAACTGACCAGACAAGAAAGGGAGAAATCCCCTCAAAGATTCATCTCCATCCAAGCCGCCGGTCCTGACACGTGGCCTTGGCCACTAGCTGTTTAACTTTGGGAGAATTATCTAATTTCTCTGAGTACCTATTTCTCCTGCAAAATAATGATGGATGCTACATTTAAGGTTGTTGTGAGATGATGTAGGTACAGCACCCAGGATGGTTCCAGGTCCATAGTAGATGCTCAATAAATCTTTCCCCATGACCCCTTGCTGTCTTTTGGCCGGGCATATGCTGTTCTCCAGAGGAAGACCAAAGAGGCAGGAGGTGTTAGGACATCTGGCCCCAGCATAGGTGAAGGAGTGGACCATCTCACAAAGGAAACGAGCAACAAGGTAGGCCTGGGAGGGGTGGATGGATAAGAAGCTAGGAAAGTACCCAGCAGAGAAAACTTCCGTCTCTGTAAGATAATCTCTGACTCCTCCAGAAGGAAGGTTCAGGTGGGCAACCAGAATTCTAAGTCATTGTGGCCAATCTCTTCTCTGCAGAAAAGGTGTCGCCACAGCGTGGTGACGGGGACCAGGGGACCATGTGGCTTGGGCCTCATCTATACAGATTTGGTGGTATCTCCAAAGGAAATTATTCAAAGTTATGATTTGGGGTTTGTATTAGAAATGTCTATTTGAGAAGGGATTTGTGAGTTTAATTATACACTGCACCTGCTTGAGACTTTCTATTTCTTCAAACATAGCGTTCACTGCTCTACAGAAATTGTTTCCTGAAATAAACGCACCATCTGTGGAATCATTTTTATAAGGTATTAACTTATAAATGTAAACAATGAATTATACCACAAGTTTTTGTGCCTGTTTTTGAATTTCTGCATTTGCTGTGTGTTGGCTATGGATCTCTGCAGCTCGGAGCCCAGGACAGCAGCGGCCCAGCACAGCCAGAGGAAAGGGGAAGTGCCGGCTACTGTTCCATCTTGTTCACAGCGCCACCTGGTGTTTGCAACTCATAATATATCAAACTTCCTCATCCTTAAGAACTGGAATTTGCTGAATAAAATCCCCACAGCTACTTTCTGAAACTTTCTCTCTCCAAAATCTTGTTTTTATTCACTTGAAAAGAATGTGGCTTATAAGCAGTTGACGTGCCAGGACTTTCTGATGGATGGAAGTTTCACAAAGTCTCAAACGATCAGAGATGATGAAAAGAGCCCCAGTGATGAAAAGAGCCCCAGTGAGTTCCTCATCTGTGAAAGCACTCAGGCAGAGGCTGGAGACTGCCTGGACAGGCGGGACAGGAGACCTTTCCTAATTTTGCTTTGAAATACACCTGGAGAGATGAAAAACAGGTGGCCACTGGCTTTCAGGGTCGAAGTCTGTTTTCTTGCCACTTCTTTTTCTGCTCCTATCAGTTTCCATAAATCCTAGGAGAGGACACTCGTCCTCCCCAATGTTCATGCCTCCAGTATGGCCTGGAGATGACAGAGGTGAGAGTGCAAAGTCACAGAGGCCTCAGCACTCCCTCCCCACCGTCCCCAAGTGGCCAGGTATTTACCCTCAAGTCCAGTCCTTCTGTCGGTTTCTGCAGAGAACAGAAGAAAGAACAGGCAGTCTTTGGACTTCAGGACTCTGTGATTCCATGTCTGTCGTCTATATCGGTGAGGGACTGCTAACAGTAGAGGCCTGGCCTCCGTGGCTTCAACAGATTAGGGGTTTAGATTTCACATAAGAGGGCAAAGGGAGGCCAGTAGGACCAGCGTGGCCACTCCAGAATGTGATCAGAGAGCAGGCTCCTGACTTTCTGCTCCACAACTTCTATGCACAGAGCTTCCGTCCTCAGGAGCCTCGGTGGCAAAAGGGAAGAAGAGGGAATCGGGTGCTCCTCTGAGCTGAAAAGCTGCACTGAAGGTCTGCCCAATGGTTAGTGCGCACTTCCCTGGCCACACCTTATTGCAAGGGGGACTAGGAAATGTGTTAGCTGTATATTGTGCCACCCCAATAAAATCCAGGGTTCTGAGGGAAGGAGGAGGTGAACACAGGCAAACTACAGCTCGTTCTCTCTCTCTCTCTCTCTCTCTCTCTCTCTTTCTCTCTCTCTCCTTCTCTCTCTTTCTCATCCATCAGCAGAGTGGGGATTACTGCCTACTTGATAAAGATGAGGAAGCTGAGAAGTAGCCAGGAGCACTGCAGTAGGTCGGTGGTGAGGTGGGTCTATGCATTTCCACTACATTCCTCTTCCTGAAGCTCAGTGCCAGCTTTGAGAGATAATGAGCACAAAGTAGAAACCAATGACCATCTGGACAAACACCAGCTGTGAGCCCAGGGCCATCCCTCCAGGGGGGAGTCAAACTGACAGATGAAGGGGCTGCAGAGGGCAGTGAGGACAAGGGCTGCAGGACACTGGGCTCTGTGTCACTCCCTGGGTTGGCAAGAGGTAGCCAGCTGTGGCTGTGGCTCCGCTGGGAGGACAGATTGGCAGGAAATCAGTGCAGCTTCCAAGTCAGCCAAGCGGCGAGCAAGCGAGGCTCCGGTTCCCACCGGTCACAGCCAGCTGCAGAGGCCCAAGACTGAAGAACGTGACAGCTGAGCCAGGAGCAGCCCAGGAATGTGTCATCCCTCCCGTTGAGGGGGGCCATCAGGAAGATGAGCAAGCGCAGATGTTTCTCCAGCAGAGGGTGACACCGGGGTGGAGATGCCCACCAGGGGCAGGCTCAGATGTCCCTGTGCAGGGCAACGAGCCATGTGGCAAGCATATCAGTCCGGACCCCTCTGGAGACAGAGGAGCTGTGGAGACAGCCAGCCCATTGTTATGAGCACAGCCTGGAGCTGATCTTTCTCATGCCCTCTGCTCCCACAGGAGGAAGGACAATGTGGCCAGAGGTGTAAGGGAAGCCCTGGAATTACATGGGAACACACGCAATGGGAACAGAGGCCACGCCTTCCCACGGTGAAGAAAGGAAAGCCCTCATAGACGGGAAGCACACACAAAGCAAACTTGGGAGCGAGAATAGGAACGTGTTCAGCTCCAGGAACAAGACAACTCTCATTAGAGCACGTGGTGTAGGAAGAAGAAATCGTGTTTAGAAAGAAACACTTTCTCCTGTCAGCTGACCGTGGGCGGCGGGGGGGGGGGGGGGGGGGGGCGGCGGTTTGGCAGTTCCCTGGGGAGGGAATGTCTAGGCTCAGAGGAAAGAGTGAGCTCTCCTCTCTTTCATCTCCCGAAAACGACACCCATTATGGTTATCTGTGTGGCCATTCCCAAGTCCCTGGCTCTGCAATTAACAGCTGACTGGTGTTTACTTGGAACTCTATGTAGCTAGGCTTCCAGAAAAGCTTTGTCAATGAGAAGTCAGGGGTAGACGTGGTGATGAAGATCACTCCTGTAATGAAACTGGGAGAGACTGGGAGGAGACGGGTGGAGGAGAGGGTGGGCTGGCTGGGAAGGCTCGTCCTCCTTGGAGGATGCTCCGTCAGGCGAGGTCTATGCGTTGCCACTACATCCCTCTTCCGGAAGCTCCTGGCACCTGGCGGCCACCTGCAGGCTGCCCAGTGAGGCTCTGCAGATGGTTATAAACAACTTGCAACTCACTCCCTCACCCCAGACCCGCTGCAATCGCGAGACCCTAGACTCATCCCATTTAAACTCTGCTGCCCGAAGACCTGCTCCTGTGACCTTGGAGAGGCTGGGCAGAAGGCGGCCAGCAGGCTCTCACACCTCCTGCCTCCCCAGACCCCCTCGGCAGCCTAGCTCCTTGCCCCCACAAGGGCACAATGGGCGCTGAGCCTTCCCGAGCCCGCCTTGGCCCTCTGGGGTGCGAGAAGTCAGCAGGGACACACTCCCCGTCCCGCCGGGGCCATCTGCACTCCATTACAAGCCTTTGGAAGCCAGCAGAGGGCTGTTTAGCTGCTGCTGGTTCTCTATGATTAGCTAGCTCTTGCTTTTTGAATACTGCACATGGTGCAGCCAGCTGTAGGAAGCATTCATGATTCAAAGCTTTTTCCCTGCAAAAAGAAAAGTGCTAAGCTAGTTATTACTATGGGGAAGAAAAAAGTTTAAAAGTCTTACTTTCTGGGTAAGGTCCTCTTTTTCTGTCTTATAATTCCTCGTCCTCCCAGAATTGGGACTGTTCCTTTATCTATTTTCTATAGGCACCATCTAGCCACTTGCTGCAAAGAAGCTTGCTAAGAAATATCAACAGAGCGTGTACCGTATCTGGTTTGGCTCAGTGGATACAGCATTGGTCTGCGGACTGAAGGGTCCCAGGTTCGATTCCAGTCAAGGGCATGTGCCTTGGTTGTGGGCTCGATCCCCGGTAGCGGGTGTGCAGGAGGTAGCCAATCAATGATTCTCATCATTGATGTTTCTATCTCTCTCTCCCTGTCCCTTCCTCTCTGAAAGCAATAAAAAAATATTTTTAAAAGAAACATAAAATGAAAGAGACATGTAATTCCAGCTCAGGCATTATTACCCATGGCCCAGGAGACTCCCTTACTCTGCGTGTGCAAGAGACCTGATGCTAAGGCATCCTTTTAATGAAACCATTCCAGAGACTCAACTGGAATGGTGTGGAGCCAGGACCAACTGCTGAGCTTACCTTCT
Source organism: Myotis lucifugus (assembly GCF_000147115.1). Lineage (NCBI taxonomy): Eukaryota > Metazoa > Chordata > Mammalia > Chiroptera > Vespertilionidae > Myotis > Myotis lucifugus. The sequence goes on from NW_005871113.1 coordinate 5,804,207, forward strand.
TTCCCAGGTGCTGAGCCAGGAACAAAACCCAATACTTGGTTCACACTTGAAATCCTGTGTTCTCTGCAGACAAGAAGCAGTTGCCTGGCTACAGGGGGCACCAAAATCACCATGGATGCTTACTAAAACACGTATCCCCCAGGCTACACCGTAGACTTGAAATCGGGGCTCACAGGTGAGTGGAGGAGCGGAGGAGCTGGAGATTTGGGAGTCTTGTGAATGCTGATAATGAAAGCCAGATTAGCTACAATCCACAGGGAAAAGAAAACGGAATAGAAGATGCAGGTGATCAGCATTCCTTCTTCCTCTTATCTCTGAACTAGACGAATAAACTCATTTCTTTTCTCACAATATAAAAGCTCGATGGTAAACAACAGCACCAATATGACAATAAGCACAGGGCACTCTATGGATATAAGAAGTTCTTTGTAGCGTAGGTTCGGTAAGCTTAAGACAGTCACCTAAATTTTCACAACATTGGGAACCCATCTATCTACATATGGAATAAATAGTTCTATTTTCCATGTGAAGAAGAGAGAAATAGCCTGCCAGCATGGCTCAGTGGTTGAGTGTCGACCTATGAACCAAGAAGTCATGGTTCGATTCCTGGTCAGGGCACATGCCCGGATTGCAGGCTCAATCCTCAGTCAGGGGTGTGTAGGAGGCAGCCGATCCACTGGTTTTCTCTCATCATAGATGTTTCTATCTTTCTCTCCTTCTCCTTTCCTCTCTGAAATCAATAAAAATATTTTTTTAAAAAAAGAAATAAAAATGCCTATTGAAATAGCAGGAAGACCCTAAAGTGATTGCACTTTTTAAAAAATATATTTTATTGATTTTTTACAGAGAGGAAGGGAGAGGGATAGAGAGTTAGAAACATCGATGAGAGAGAAACATCGATCAGCTGCCTCCTGCACACTCCCTACTGGGGATATGCCCGCAACCAAGGTACATGCCCTTGACCGGAATCGAACCTGGGACCCTTGAGTCCTCAGGCCAACGCTCTATCCACTGAGCCAAATGGTTAGGGCTCACTTTTTTTTAATAAGCATTTTAAGTGCATCCAAGTAGAAGAAAATTTGTACCAATTAAGGGTTGTTCCACTGAGGAAAATGGGAGCCACATGTGTCACTCTCTGTGGAGGGAGTTACAGCTATGAAAAGGGAGAAAACTAAGAGGAACCCTGTGGTGTCAGATTGGAATCAGAGGATGATATGAATTTGTGATTTTCAATATATAGAAAGATAAATAAATGATGTCATATGCATGTGTGTATACATGTAAACACATGTAAATATTCCCAAGCTCTGACCACTGAGATGGCCTGGGACCAGTGGCTCCACAATAGTGTTGAGCACAACTAGCACTCAAATCCTAGCTTGAAAATAATTTTCTATTGTAGGAAAAAATACAAGACGAGCGTGGAATGTCTTACTGTTCCAGAAAGTAAAGAAATGTCCAAGTATACAGGGGGCAAGTCAAAAAGTTACAGGAGTTGGCTTGAGGAGACACTGAAACATCTAAAGAAATAAGGATAGTAACGGATCACAACCCAATGAATGACAGATGAAACTACAAGTCTGTACGCATACAGGTTAATAAGGGGGGAAGTGATTCTACAGTGGAAAACCTGCAAACGCCACCGGAAACAAGCGGTCAGGCAGCCCTCAGGGATGGGACTCCCGGGATCATACCCCACCTCTGAGAGCAGTGGGCACACAGCATTGCTCCTGAGCTGTTCCTGCCAAAGATGCGTAAGTTAAACCCAATCACAAGGAAACACTCCAAATAATTGGCCTGTAATCTTCAAAAGGGTCAAGGTATAAAAAAAAAGGGGGGGGGGGTCAAGGTCAAGAAAGCCAGTGAAGAGCTGAGGTACTATTCCAGAATGAAGGACATACAGAGACAGGATAAGTAAAAGCAGCATGTAATTCTGACCACACCCTGCCCCTATGAAGGTCGTTATTGGGACATTTGGTAAAACCTGAATGGGTCCAAGGATTAGATGACAAGATATTAACGGCAATTTCCTGATTTGATGGTTGTTCTGTGGTTCCACAGAAAAATGTCCTTCGGTGGTTTTTAAGGAGTGAGAGGCCCATCAAGTCAGCAACTTACTTTCAAATGGTTCTGGTTCTGTACTTTTAATTTTTGTTTAAAAATATATCAAAAAGTACCACTTCCTTTTTATCTGTTATACGACTTAAAGAATGACTACAATAACGATGAAGATGATGAGGTTGAAGATGGATATTTCAACATCAAGAGTTTCATAAAATTATTTCTTGAAACAGAATAGAAGTTATTTTATATAACATTTTAAGTGTATATTTTAACTAAAATATTTATATTTTAACTAAAAAAATCAGTGAATAAATGCACTCTTTTGGTTGAGTTAAAATCAAGTATTTATAGTTTTTAAAGTTTGGTTGGGGGAAAATAACAGTTCTACAAAACCTGTGCAATCCAAAATTAACATGATATTCAGCAGCGAGAAGTCTTCCAGTTTCTCATCACCAGTTCTCACAAGCAATGACACGTATGCCTTACTTTAAGAAAATATCAAACAGAAGTAGGCAAATCTGAACAAATTTACCAAGTGTAATAAATTAGAGGTAAAAATCACAATAAAAGAATTTATGGCTTAAAAAAATATTCACAAGTAGAAGTTTGCTTTATCAACTTCTAAGAGTCCCTCCCCTTAGTTTCTTCCTTGAAGATGGGAGTTACCAACATTTGGTTTACGCTGAACTTTTCAGGGACACGTAACCTGAAAAGAAGTGTCAGACACAATGCTGCTGGTGCTCCTTCCTTATGGCAGTCCTTGTCCTGTAGAAGTGATCAGAATCTGGTCCACGTGGCACAGAACCAAGCCCAGGTATCATGCCAACTACCATTTCCTGCCCACCAAATCCTCATCTCTCTCCAGTAATGAAGAGGTGGACGTTCTTCTTGGACTGAAGCATCTGCGCGGCCCGCTCCACGCCGACCACCGCAGCCAGCCTCTGGGCATCGTACTTGGAGTAGAGGACAGTGCAGGTCCAGGCGGCTTCCTCTCCTCTGGTGGCGGCTCTCAGCATGTTGCAGACCTCGCTGTAGAAGTGGGGATAGGTTGGCAGCTCATAGAAAATCAGGTTCCTGATGCCTTTTATAGTGTACCTGTCAGAGGGGAAAGAGAGGCCAGGTCTACTTGAGAAACGTACGGGAAAGCTACCTAAGAGATCTGCAGGGGCGCAGTTCACTCTGCTGCTGTGTGCTCGAGCAGGAAGACAAGGGCACCAATAACAACAAAGGTTATGCTCACTAGAGCTTGAAGGGCTTATTTCTGTGACAACATATTTGAATTCCCAATATTTGGCTTAAGAGAATGAGAAAATAAACCACATTTCTTGAGTCTGCTCTGGGTAGACTTGCGTATACTCTGAGGTAGGGTGGAGAAGATAGTAGACTTGGGATTAGCAGTCTGTCAGAGAAAAGCTTAAAAGGCAGGCACTTAAAATTTAACATTATCCTCATTATAACCAGGCAACACAGACTGTTCTGTAATGACGAGGTCAGAGCCAGCACGTAAGATAAACTGCACAAACTGTAAATGCTTTCCCATTAGTCTTTTCTTGTCACTCTACAGACATGTTAACGCCACGGCAGATGTCCCAAGTTCATCCATTTACAAAATCCTGCCTGAGGACCCATTAGGCATTATGGGAAAGCAATTAGTTTAACAGCTCATGCAATTCTTTCCCTGCTGCACAGTGCTGCACAGTGGTGGTGGGAGGGAGGAGGGAGTGGTGGACCCTGGGGACTCACCATACGGTTAGGGTCGAGGTCAATCATTCCCTTGGGGTACTATAACGAAGGTTTTGTATGTTGACAAGCTTCTGATTTTTCCTGTTCGTCTGGCTCATACACTGCTGACGTTATAGACTCCCCTGGGAATTTTATTTTATTCACAGAGAACAAGCTTTCATTGCCTTTTTATCCCAGGGCTCTTCCTGATCTCTCTGGAGACCCTCCTCTTTCAAACTGTAACTGCAACCCATTCCTTGGTTCATGTTGCAACATCACCTTCCATAAAGGAATCCTAACGGCTAATGAACTTGAGTAAGCTGTTCTACCTTGCTAGTTATTAAAACAAACAAAAACAAACATTGAGCTCCACTTCAGCTAGTATGTAGAAAACTCAAAAGAACATTGCTCCCATACTAACAAGAAAACTCCAGATCATATACAAAAGCGTTTCTTTTCTTGAGTCTTGACAGCTGATGTTACGAGGCAACCAGGTGAACTGATTGGATGGGGTGCTGGGAAGGGAGGGTACTGATTTGAAGCATTTGCCCATTTCTGTTGTGTAAATACTCCCACATAGCCTATTTCAAGCTACCAATGTCATGTTGCTGAACTTGGAGTTGGGAAGAGACATGTAATGAGATCTCAAGAGCCAGGATAGGCCAGCTTTAGGCCACTAATGACTATTCCAGAGTGACAAGCCCCTCTGAAAAGAGGACATGAGAACTATTTCCCCTTTGGCAGAGAACAAGAGGAAGAAGCTGCTGCCAAGGAAGTGGGTAGGAAGAAAACTGCTACACTTTCCACAAATTCTTAAAGGACAAGTGTGGGCTTGGATGACAGCTTAGCTTCCCTGGGATTCCTAGACACTCCCTTAGTTCACATTCACTCATGAGCTATATATTGATTTCAGAAAGGAAGGGAAAGGTAGAGAGATGGAAACACCAATAATGAGATAGAATCATTGATTGGCTGCCTCCTGTATGCCCCCTACCAGGGGATCGAGCCCACAACCCAGGCATGTGCTCTAACCAGGAATCGAACCATTACCTCCTCATGAGCTCTTTTCCACAAGCCTTCCCTGGAGGTACAGACATGAACCCTTATACAAACTTTCCCAGACCCATATCTTATATGAAGCAAAAACCTGAAGCCAATGGGAGAGGGCAAAGGTCAACTGCTGGTGGGGGAGGGTAGGTGAAACAAAAGCCATCTGCCCTAAGAGAGGTGCAGTAACCATGCCCCAACTCCGTCCATCCCCACGACCTACACCAAGTAAAAAGCAACAGTGGCCTGTTCCTGGGGAAACAACATGAAATCCATTCGGCCCAAGATCCCACTGACGTGAGCAAAGGTCTGCCATCACAGAGGAGAAACTCTTTCCCACCAAGACCCCTCTACAGACACAATTCAGCTGCCATGAGGGTGTGCAAGAACCCAGAGAAAGTCCCCCCTCCAAAACCCAGAATGAGCAAGGCCTGCCTAGAACCGAGCTGGACAGAGAGCCCGCTCTCCTGCCTTAAGCCTTGCAGTGGGTAAGCAGGGGCAGCCTGCTGCTGGGGGTGGGGCAGGGATGTGGAGACAGACCCTCCTCTGACACTGGGTACCAGCCTTGGTGAAAGCTCAGCGAGCAGGACGCTGAGGAAAGGCCCTGCATCACCCAGGCTCCACACGAAGCCATCATCTGCTGGGGGAATAAATGTAAAGTGTGGGCTGTATCCTAGGTTTCTATAGTAACAACCAAAGCCTGACTAGATTCCCAACGCCCACACTACTGGCCTCACACAAAGAGGTGTGACTGGACATAAGTACTACTGGCCTCAGCCTCTACATTCAACTGACAATTACAAAACACACACACACACACACACAGACACACACGAGAAAAATACATCAAAACAATGAGGCTATCATTTTGACTACCAAGTCACTGATAACAAGCAATGTTTTGCAGAAATGGGCCAGTGAAGTATAAATTATTGTGTATTTTGGATAGCAGGGGTGAGGGGGAAGGAGGGAAGATAAGGGGAACATGGGAGTGAGCCAATAAGTGGCAATGCAGAGCAAATTTTTAATTGTGTACAGCCTTTGAGGTACCAAGTTTTTCTTTTCAAATTTATCCTAAGGAATTAACTAGGCAACTATGTCACCAACTATGCATATGAAAATACTAACGGCATATTTTAAAGATCTAGAACAAACTCTCCAAAAATTCATCTGGAATTTTAAAAAGACCACAAATAGCCACAGCAATCCTGAGAAAGAAGAACAAAGTTGGAGGGATCACAATACCAGATATCAAGCTATATTACCAAGCCACGGTTCTCAAAACTGCCTGATACTGGCACAAGAACAGACATATAGACCAATGGAACAGAACAGAGAGCCCAGAATTGACCCAAGCCATTATCCTCAATTAATATTTGACAAAGGAGGCAAGAGCATACAATGCAGTCCAGACAGTCTCTTCAATAAATGGTGCTGGGAAATTTGGTCAGATACATGCCAAAAAAATCAAACTAGACCACCAACTTACACCATACACAAAAACAAACTCAAAATGGCTAAAGGACTTAAATGTAAGACGGGAAACCATAAAAATCCTAAAAGACTCCATAGGCAGAAAATAGCAGACATATGTCGTAGCAATATCTTTACCAACACAACCCCTAGGGCAATGGAGACTAAGGAGAAAATAAACAAATGGGACTACATCAAAATAAAAAGCTGCTACACAGCAAAAGAAACCATCAACAAAACAACAAGAAAGCCCATTGCATGGGAGAACATATTTGCCAATGATATTTCAGATAAGGGTTTAATCTCCAAAATTTACAGAGAACTCATACAACTTAACAAAAGGAAGATAAATGATCCAATCAAAAAATGGGCCCGGGACCTAAATAGACACCTTTCAAAAGAGGACATACAGAAGGCCAAGAGACATATGAAAACATCCTCAAAGTCACTAATCATCCAAGAGACGCAAATCAAAACAACAATGAGCTACCATCTCACACCTGTCAGAATGGCTATCAACAAATCAATAAACAACAAGTGCTAGCAAGGATGTGGGAAAAAGGGAACCATTGTGCACTGCTGGTGGGAATGCAGACTGGTGCAGCCACTGTAGAAGACAGTATGGAGTTTCCTCAAAAAGTTAAAAATGGAACTCCCATTTGACCCAATAATCCCACTTCTAGGACTATGTCCCAAGAAACCAGAAAGGATATATGCACCCCTATGTTCATAGCAGCACAATTTACAATAGCTAAGATTTGGAAACAACCTAAGTGCCCATCAGCAGATGAGTGGATTAAAAAACTGTGGTACATCTACATAATGGAATACTACGCTGCTATAAAAAAAAGGGGAACTTTTACCATTTGCAACAGCATGGATGGAACTGGAGAGCATTATGCTAGGCAAAATAAGGCAGTTGGAGAAAGATAAATATCATGTGATCTCACTTATATGTGGGATATAATGATCAACATAATTTGATGAACAAGATTAGATCCAGAGACAAATGGCAGGGGAGGGGGGGTTAGAGAGCAACCTGCGGACTGAAAGGTCCCAGGTTCGATTCCGGTCAAGGGCATGTACCTGGGTTGCGGGCACATCCCCAGTAGGAGATGTGCAGGAGGCAGCTGATCGATGTTTCTCTCTCATCGATGTTTCTAACTTTCTATCTCTCTCCCTTCCTCTCTGTAAAAAAATCAATAAAATATATTAAAAAAAAAAAAAAAAAAGATTGTCCAGAGACAAATGGCAGGGGAGGAGGGGTTAGAGAGCAACCAAAGGTCTTGTATGCATGCATATTAGCATAACCAATGGACACAGACACTGGGGTGGAGGGGGCTTGCCCAGGATGGGAATGGCTGGGGGTTGGGGGGGAGGGGGGGGTCAATTGGAGAAAAAAGAGACATATGTACAACTTCAGAAAATAATAAAAAAAAGCAACTATGCATATGGATGTTCTTGGCATTATAATAAAAGGCTAATATACAAATCAACCAAATGGCAGAATGACTGGTCACTATGAAGTGCACTGACCACCAGAGGCAGATGCTCAATGTAGGTGCTGTCCCCTGGTGGTCAGTGTGCTCCCACAGGGGGAGCGCCACTCAGCCAGAAGCCGGGCTCATGGCTGGCGAGCGCAGTGGTGGTGGCGGGAGCCTCTCCCTCCTCCACAACAGTGCTAAGGATGTCCCCCGAAGGCTCCTGGACTGCGAGAGGGTGCAGGACGGGCTGAGGGACCGGCCCCCCCCCGCCCCCCGCACCTCCAGTGCACAAATTCAGGCACCAGGCCTCTAGTTGTATATAATAGCATAAAATAGAGGGGAAAACCTATACTCTTATTAAAAGAAAACTGGGTTAATTACATATCCATGCAATATAATACTATGCAGCCATTAAAAGAAGCAATACACACCCCATAGATAACATTAATTACATAGGAAAGGTATTTTTACAATGGAGAGATGGATGGAGAGCAGATCTTCTTGGACCAAGTGATTACACTTAGCATCACAAAGAATGAGATGAATAAGATGCAGTGGGAAGTAGACAACATCCTCTAAGTAGAATTCTTACCAAAAAATGTTTCACCTAAATCAGTAGTCCCAAAACTTGTCTGGATGTTGAATCACCTGTTTGTTTTTTAAAATATCTATGCTTGGTCTCAGCCCCAGACATTTAACTGGCATTGAGGTACGACCTGGAAAGGGAATTCTAATCTACAGCAAAGTTTGAGAACCACTGGTTTAAATAAGAAAACAATTAGATAAATTGAGACTGTGGGATTTTCTACAGGAACCTGGATTGGACTCTTCAAAAAATGTCAATGTCATAAAAAAAGAGAGAGAGAATTATTTTAGGTCACGGTTTCTTCACCTCGGGGCTACTGACATTGTGAGCCAGATAATTCACTGTCCTGTGCACTTAGAACATTGAGCAGCACCCAGGCCTCGACCCACTAGAATCATGAGGCCATCAGAATAACCCTCCAGTCTCCAGATATTGCCAAATGTCTTCTGGGAAGCAATACTGTCCCTGCTTGTTAACTAAGACACATAAAAGAAACATGTTAACCAAATGCAATGTCTGAGATTTAACTGAATCTGGGCTAAGGGGGAAACAGCCGCAATGGTCATTTTGGGGACAACCAGCAACATCTGAATAGACACTACATGATATTACTGCTGAAATGCCAACTGGTATGATAATGGTGTTGTGGTTAGATGAAAGAATGTTGTTTTAGAAGCTACATGCTTGCTGGGGGAGGTCATCAAAAAGACTTGACCACCAATCAGGCCATCGGCTGGCTCCTCCGTATGGTCTATAGAGAACAGACCTACCACTTCTAGAACTGGGATTCTCATGTAGGAGCAGAGCAGGGGGTACTCAGAAATACCCCAGAAGCCCTTCCCAACTCCAGGAATCCCACCTCCAGAGTTTCTGACTTGCCCCCGGTTGGCAATCCTCCCTGTTGTGGAACCCACAGATACAGTTCAGAAAAGATCTTGGAACCTCCCTCTCCCTGGAGGGCCATCCTGACCGAGTGCCCATCCAATTCTAAGATTTTACTGCTTTCATCTCCCCCAAAGAAAATACATCTTCAGACTGAAATTTTTTTACTGGCTCACAAATAAACTGTAGTATTTCTAACACTGCCTACTTCCATAGAGAACATAAATACAGAATTCCAGGGTTGGATAGTACAGTTCAAAACACATTTATTTTTCCCAAGGTCAAATAAAAAATCAAATCACAAAGGAATTGCTGATCAAAACACCCATCATCACCTTGGTGATCTCTCAAGCAAAAAGCTCTCTAGTTGGGAACCATGAGATAATTAGCAGCTGCAGAACTCTGAAGCACATTTTTTCATGCACCTTCAACACAGGTACACCTATTAACCTTCCCAAGGTATAAAGCAAATGGCACATGCTAGGTCACGCTAGGTTTGTCTTCATAATGAGTTTGCAGGCAAACACGGTTTGGTAAATAAATGAACAGGAAGCTGTCTTGTCTACTTAGGAGGAAGGGCTCCTTTCTCTTAAGTAGGACACCATGCCCTCTCCCTGAATAGCTGCTTTATGAGGGCAGTTTCATCCAGCTTAACTCACACTTGCTAAGACACTCACACTGGGAAGCTTTCCAGCCTGCCCACTGCACCGCCAGGGCTGGCTTCCATCTGTCAAGCTAGTAGAAAACTAAGGGCTCTTAAGACCTGCTGAGTACAAGCTCCCCCCAGATATCACTCTCCAACATGAATGAAAGGAACCTGCTGGAACAAAGCAAATGTCAACAAGAGGCATTCATCAACACTCTTTGGCCAACAGCCTTGTCTGTTGGATGAAGCCCACGAAACACAAATGTAGCCATTTCTCCACTCTCCACTCAGATCACCTTGTCAGCAGACTACCCAAAGAGGTCACGTCAGGGCAGCCCGCTCTACCGGAGAGCTGCCGGGCTGCTCCCTCCCATCTTGGTAACAAGAGCGTGTCTGGGGAGCACCATCCTAGTATCAGCATATAGGCGATGCAATGCCAAGATACATCATCCGATATGCTCCAAAGCCTGGGAGATTTCTCTGAGAAAACATGCCCCTTGTAGGTATATATGACTGCGAGTTAATAAAACAGTACAGACAGCACTTAAATTCATTGGACATTATTGTGAATCACGAAGGAAAAGGTATCAGGACACAATTTCCTTCTCTTTTAGGTGAGGGTTCAAATAGGGCTTTTTCATTGGCAGCAGAGAGAATTAGCATAACAACTGAGAGAACAAAGGGCTGCAACTGTCCCAAATGGTAACAGAGGGCTCAACATCACCAACTCTCAACACAATTAGAATTGTTTTTACAAAGGCCAATCTGGCTTATTTTATCAAAGTCACATGGTGGGGAAGCTAAACAGAGGCTGAAACCCTTAAATAATCAACTCTAAGCCCCTCACCTTTTGCCTCTGCAAACACCAAGGGGCCCCTGACCCTGGTTCTCCTTGGTAAGGAGGTAAGTGCATGGCTACCTCCTCAGGACACAAACCTTTCTGAACACTGACACTGTGCTCAGCCTCTATCTCCACACACAACACAGCTTCTATGACAGGCCCCTCCCCTTCCTGTATTCACTGTGTTGTCCCAGTTAAGAGTTGTTCAACTCTGTCTTTCTGGGGTGTACAAGCACAGCTAAGAAAGTACCCTGAGTATGGACCATTCCAGATCTATACACAGTTATGTTGCTGTCACTCATTTATCTCCTTTTTCAACAATGCCCATTTTGGGAGGAAACCAAGCCACCAAAAAGAGTCTGTCCAGCCCCCAAACTCTGGCTTCCCTGCAGGAGGCAGAGTGAGGGCGGGTCTGTAACGCCAAAAAGCCCGGCGTGTGCCGCCATGCTGTGTGCTCAGAGCAGCCACGATTTGCTCTGCATCCCCACCACACACCCCAAAACAACACCTGGAGCCTCGTACGGCTGTACCTTTTGTAGAAGTGGAAGCGCTCTGTGAGGAGCAGAAACTGCTTCTCCCCGTGAAGGAAGAAGTGTCTGGCCCTGGAGATAGCGGACTTCTGGGTGTACTCGCAGATATGCGTGAAGTTCAGGTCCTCCTTCTTGAAGTAATTTCGGAGACGCACAAAGTCAAAGTAGGAGGGAACATAGATGAGCGTGTGAGACATGACTGCATCACGATACTGAGGCAAAATCTTGTTCACGAAAAAGTTAAACCTGATTGGGAAAAGCAAAGGGCAAAGTCAGTGGCCTAGAGGTGAGCCCACAGCGTCACTACTAACTGAGTGACCTGGGCAAGGCACAACCTCTCTCTACCTCCCCCAAGCGGCCAATATGGCTCACCTCATCGCAAAGCAATTACCTAAGATTAAACCTTGATAAGCACTTTAAAAAAAATAAGCCCTAATACTATTTATCATATAGATGCAGTGCTGGTTATCCCAGAAAATTATTCTAGGAGTATCCAACCATATCACATATTCATGCATTCACTCATTCATTCTGTCATCAGTCAGTCAGTCAACAAATACTTGAACACCTCCCACATGCTAAACACCATTCTGCTTACCATGGTGCCCCTGACTAAACACAATGAGAAGGGACAATACAGAGAGAATCAGAAAAATAGTTCTTGCCCTGAAGGGCTCACAATTAAGTTGCTGACTTGGGATACTTTGCAGCACTAAGCAGTGTATTATAACTTAAAAATGCCAGTCTAGGGGGAAGGACCCTGCTGTACCTTATTAACCCTCCACTAACTATCTATGGGAACTAGGTCAAGGCACCATTTCTCTTTGGGCTTCGGTTTCTTGCTCTGACAATGGCATGGCAGGGTTCGATTCTCTCCTCTCATTTGGTAAGTGGTAATCTATAAAACCAGCATGGAACCCAGTTGTAAATTGGAACGCCACTGGGAGGGACAGGTACCTGGCGTCAATCACTGAAGCTAGGTTTTCAGCTTCCATCCTCTGGAAGACATGGGGGAGCTGCACCAGCACATGACTGATGGAGCCTGTCAGCGGGACGTTCCTCACGGCCACCTGCCAGGAGTCAATGAGAGCATTAGGCGGCGAGCTGTCCCCATCGTCTCCTCTCTCCTCTCCTTCCTCCTCAGGACCCAAATGACCCAAATAACACACAATGCTTCAGGAGACCCAGAGCGGGAGAACGCACCTGGCCTTGCACGTTGACGCAGTACTTGTTGAACACGGAGTTGATCTGGGCATCCTGCAGGGCCCCGAACAGCAGTGTCTGGCGATAGTACTTGGACCAATTATTGAGGCTCCACATCCGCACTCGAGAGAAGTCCACCCCATGTGAGTCCAAGGGCAGCAGGTTCATGTGGTTCATCAAATGCTTTCAACAGAATTAACACTACCCTTAATGTTTACTGAGCATCACCAACTGGGCACTGCTACGCATTTTACAAGTCTGTCATCTTATTTAACCCCATGGATAAAGTACGTACTATCATCTCCCAAATTTCAAGAAAACTGAGGCTCAGATGAGTGAGTGACTAGCCCATAGTGAAGTGAACAACCCCAACAAGAAGCTGAAACTGGCCACCTCGTGGACCTTTCGAAGAGGATCAAATGGTACCTACAGAACATTCCTTTAAAAGGAAATGCCCCCTGGTTACTCTATGGATTCCTCAGTCCCACACTTGGACAAGAAGGAAAATGACATGGAAAACAGAGCCGCTGTCCTTCAATGACATGTTCTCTAAACATTACATTCCCAGAGCCACCACACATGCCTCTTCCTCAAATTAAAGACAATGAACCATTAACATGTCTTTTCTATTTAAATTTTTACCTTGTAACATTGTTGAAGGGTAATGAGTACTGTAAGTTATGCTCTCCTTTATAAATAAGTACTCCCTTTTATTCGTCCCAAATTCTTACAAGCCCTGGGCTTGTGGGAAAGGTAAGTTCTCATATGCCTTAAAAAAAAAAAAAACAACTAAAAAAAAAAACACCAAAACACCTATAGTTCCGTGATAAGGATTGTTCCAAAGCATAGGTTTTTAATCCTAAAACTGACAACACTGCAGAATATGTAGAGAGGGAGAAATAAAAATTACAGCACAAATTACAGCAGAGGGATAAAGACATCCACATTTCTCTGCAAAACAAGATCTCACATTAAGAAATTGTGAACAGCCCTATCTGGTTTGGCTCAGTGGATAGAGCCTGTGGACTGAAGGGTCCCAGGCTCGATTCCAGTCAAGGCCACATGCCCAGGTTGTGGGCTCGATCCCCAGTGCAAGAGGCAGCCAATCAATGATTCTCTCTCATCATTGATATTTCTAACTCTCTCTCCCTCTCCCTTCCTCTCTGAAATCAATAAAAATATATATTTGAAAAAAAAGAAAAAGAAATCGTGAACAATGCTCTCCCATCTCCACTGAAGACCAAACCAAAAGAAAGCATAAACCGTGAGAGGCATTATGTCGAATGAAGACATTTCTAGTGGGGATGAATAGGCCACACTAAAGGTCTGTTAGCAGAAATGACCTTTCAGGGGAAATCTTTTCTGGATATTTGAAAATATTGACAAGAATTTCTGTCTCTTTGGACAGTTTATGGACCACTCTGTGGGTAATTAGAAAACGTAGACTGTGTCCCTGCTTCCAAACTACCCCTGCGTTTAGATCTAGACTCAAATAACCCCAAGGACAAACCAGATCTCCCTGCCCTCTAATGTGAATGACCAGCATTACCAGGACATGCTCCCAGTTCTGCATCAGGTATATGTCAGCTTGATCAATGATGAGAAGCTCAATAGAAGACAAAAAGTCAAAATCCCTCTTCTTCTCCCCTTCTGCGCCAATGATGGTCCTCAAGCCCAGAGGGGAGGCAATGAGGATGTCCGAGGAGTAAAAGGGGGCATAGAGCCGGATGCTTCTCTGAAGTATTGCCACTCCTACACAAAACAGCCAAGTACACATCAGTTCATTCATCACTACCCCGCCATTAGCTCCCACCCTCTCCAAGCACCCCAACCTTGTACCTTCCCAACCTTTCCCCTTAGCATAGAACCATGCTCGAACTGACTTACTAAAACCATCATCCCTCCCTTGCACCTGTGGTCTCTTCTGGCTCCCACTCTCTTCCTTTCCTTTCCTGTCAAACTGCTCCAGAAAACTGCCTCTACTCTGACATCTCGCAACCCGGCCTCTGATGCTCAGGAGTCACTGAAATGGCTCTTGCCAAGGTCGCGAATAGTGCTCACTCACAGTTCAATGGCACTTGTCTTTCTTGTCATGAGTGCATAAGCAGCACTTTGCACACACCCTCCTTGAAATGTCCTTTCCTCACTGGTGGTTTCGAACACTGACTTCCATTTCTATCATTATCGATCTTTCCAGATCCAAAGAGCTCCTCCACAAATCCCTGATTCACCCTCAGGTGCGACTTTCACTACATAGAGCTCTGGGTAAATTTACTCACTAACCAGGGTTTTAACGTCACCTCTACGCCAATTTATATTTCTAGCCCATGTCACTTTTCTGAGCTGCAGACTCATCAGCTCTGTCAGCGCTGCTGGACACCTGCGTGTGTTTAAAACTGCACATCAGCTCATCCCCTTGCACCCGGCACCCCAGCTGAAGCCTGGGTGCATTTTAGGTCGTGCCCGGCTTATTCACCCTGAGGTCTCTGCGCAGGCAGTTTCCTGTCCCAAATCTTTTCCTCCACTCTGACCATGCCCATTTGTAACTGGCTAAATCCTACTCAGCTTTCAGCTTAGTACAGATGGCACCTCCACCAGGAGGCCTTCCCTAACCACTCTGTGCCCACACTGGGTAAGGAGACTATTTTAAATGCCCCCAGAACTCCCACTGCGACCTCTGATCATAACAGTTATCATTCTGTACTGCCTGTTCCCCCATGAGGCTGGACTTCCTTACCAGCAGGCATCATAACTTTTATTCCTATATCCCCAGCTTCTTAACAGTGCCTGGAGCACAGTAGATGCTTAATAAGTGTTTGATGAATGAGCATATTTGACTAATGAATATTTTCCAAGACCTCCTATCAAATATACAACCAAGCACTTGGGAGCTCAATGAGAGGTAAGAAAAAGTGTGAATGGTTGAGTGGGAGTCAGGAAGTCTTGTGTGGTGATAGTTGGGGGGGGGGGGGGGGGGGGCGCAGAAGGAAGGTCCACCACTGTGCAGATGCTGTTTATTCAGCCTCCCCAGATTGACCCCCTCAGCCTATCACCTCCAGCTCCCCAAGAACTCCTGCAGCACTGACTACATGCTACAGCTATGCGTGTGCTGAGACATTTTATTATAACATGCATGTGCTTTCAGAGAACTGCACCCCATTAGTCAAGTGTCTGTCTACCCATCAGCCTCAGCAAGACTCTCTGCCCTGGCCAACAACATGTCTCTAATGCATCTGGTTCTGTCAGGAGGCTGAACCAGTGACCCCTGAAAGATGCCTAATTCCAGGCTTCAGCCTCCAGCTATGAGACCCCCGCACCTCAGGCCCCTCAGGGTCTCAGTTTTGACGAGGAGGAATTACCGATCCTAAAGTGGTCATCGATGTTGCCGACAAATACGGCTTCGTAATCCTCAGGCCTCTTCAGGTTGGGTGGTCTCTCCTCGGGATCTGAGCCATACTCTCCGTTAAACCTCTTCTTGTTGCTCACAATTATTTTCTTCTTGCTGTCGCCCTCCAGGAGGCTGATGAAGAGCTGGACCACCCGCAAAGCAGCTTCCCGGAACGGCACCACTATCAGCACCTGTGGAGGGAGCAATGGCAGCCATGGTGGGGAAGGGGAGGGAAGGGCAGCTCAAGGTGAGCCTGCTGAGGATGTGCTGCTGACGCACCCTCCGTACAGCAGGGGCCCAGCCCCTCTGCACAGAACCTGGCTCAGTACCAGAAGCTGAGCACCTTTCGTATCCACAGCACCACGTCCTATGGATTTTAATCTCATGGCTCCGTGGGAGGCAATTCTCAAGCAGACCTGGGAAATACCTTTTAGGCTAAGTCGATGCCTTTAACAGAGGAGTCCACTAGCAAAAACTCAAGGACATAAACACACAAGCTCTTTGAGGGCAAGGAATGTGACTCACTTCTGTCTTCCACAAAACTTAGTACAGTATTTTTACATATGAAGACCCAAGGCACAAAGATATGCCGAATAAAAAATGAATCAGATGCAGTAAGTGGAGAACACATCAAGCTGGTAAGGAAAGAGACAAATGCATCACTACTTTTCTAGACGTTCTGTAGTACATTTTTCAGAAATTATGATAAAGCATTTGTGAAATAAGATCCTATTTAATGGGAAATATAAGCCTTAGTTTTCCAAACATTTCCTAAACAGGTTAAAGTTACAACTATTGAGGGAAAAAACAAGAGATGCTTAAAAAATAAATAATTTCTAACCACCCTTTTGTAAACAATCCAATGAGTGGAAATAACCCCAATCAGATCATGTAATTCACCATATGCTCAATGTGCTTCCTGGGTAATCTCTTATTCTTTTTTGCAATTTTAAATGGAAAGACATCTCATAATCCTGATGTTCAGGACTCTGAGGTAGTTTCTCCAGAAGGCAACCAGCATGGCCAGAGAGGGACACAGATTCAATGCAGGGATGATGAATTGAGGGTGAAGAGGGGCGAGCATTGTCCCGGCTGTGACACTAAGTAAGTGTCTAGGCTTCGATTTCCCAGTGATCAAACAAGGAGGTTGGACTAAGAAACTCTAAGAGCCCTAGCTGATTTCACTTAGTGGATAGAGTGTCAGCCTGCAGACTGAAGAGTCCCAGGTTCGATTCCGGTCAAGGGCATATGCAGGGGTTGCGGGCTAGATCTCCAGTAGGGGGTGTGCAGGAGGCAGCCAATCAATGATTCCTTCTCATCGTTGATGTTTCTGTCTCTCCCTCTCCCTTCCTCTCTGAAATTAATAAAAATATGTATACATTTTTAAATGAAGTTAAGCCCTAGCTGGTTTGACTCAGTGGATAGAGCGTCGGCCTGTGGACTGAAGGGTCCCGGGTTTGATTCCGTTCAAGGGCATGTATCTTGGTCACAGGCTCCTGGCCCTGGTTGGGGGCAACCAATCGATGTGTCTCTCTCACATCAATGTTTCTGTCTCTCCCTCTCCCTTCCACTCTCTCTAAAAATCAATGGAAAAATATCCTTGGGTGAGGATTATAAAACATAATAATAATAATAAAATAAAAATATATTAAAAGAAAAAAGAAACTCCATAAGCCACACCAGTATTAAAACTGGGGGACCCCTGCCCTAGCTGGTTTGGCTCAGTGGATAGCCTGCGAACTAAAAGGTCCCAGGTTCAATTCCGGTCAAGGGCACATGCCTGGGTTGCGGGCTTGATCCCCAGTAGGGGACATGCAGGAGGCAGCCAATCAATGATTATCTCTCATCATTGATGTTTCTCTTTCTCTTTCCCTCTCCCTTCCTCTCTGAAATCAATAAAGATAAATTTAAAAAACAAACAAACAAAAAACTGGGGGACCCCATTAAGCTCAATGAGAACAATCTAAAAAGATGAGGCTTCTTCAATAGGGAGCGGCATGGGCTAGAGCCGTGGTCGGCAAACTGCGGCTTGCGAGCCACATGCGGCTTTTTGGCCCCTTGAGTGTGGCTCTTCCTAAGCCTTAGGAGTACCCTAATTAAGTTAATAACAATGTACCTACCTATACAGTTTAAGTTTAAAAAATTTGGCTCTCAAAAGAAATTTCAATCGTTGTACTGTTGATATTTAGCTCTGTTGACTAATGAGTTTGCCGATCACTGGGCTAGGGGGAGGGACGGCCAACACAAGATCTAGCTCAGTAACAGCATGGACAGTTAACAGAATTAAAGGTGTTTTCTGTCACAGCCCTAAATCCACTGCAGCTTGGGTTTATGAGCCCAAATAAATGTAATCACTTTAAGCAGCAATAACTATTCAATGGAAAATAGGGATTTTCCTTTTCCAAGGTTTCTGTATTTCTGTGGCTTAGTGAAGAGGATCTCTGGTTCTCCCCCCCCTCTGCTGCTCCCCTCCTGGCTCTTTAGCAAGGCCCCTACGAATCTGGTCTCAGGCCAGTGTCACACGTGGGGATTAAACAAGAGGCTCAGTAAGGTCCCATCCAGCTCCACAATCACAAAGAAGAGGTGTATAATAGAGTTATTTACGTATGCTCAGGATTTACCTTAAAAGAGAATTATCATGGAGCAACCTCCTACTCACAAGTTCCCAGTTAGAGCCAGTTAGAACAGTCCACAGAGCACTGCTCTGACACTACCTGGTCATCCGATGTGCTCCCTGTTGGCCTCATTCATCATTCTAATCACTAAAATGCCTGAGTGCCTAGTAAGTGCCCCTCTATGGCAGTGCCCTGCAGCCCCTTCTTGAGGGCAAGGCTCTCCTGCTCCACTCACCTTGGGCCTTGTCAGCCCTTGGTCCCTGAAGTCGTCATCGTCGCCCACCCCAAGTTTCCGGCCCCGGCGCCTGCTGTTGTTGCCAAGCACCTGGGCGTTGGCTTTGAGGACGTGGTTTATGGCGTGCAGGCAGTACACGTGGCGGATCTCCTCCCCGTTCTTCAGGGCGGTCCTTTCTGGGTAGAACAAGTCCTGGTAAGAATTCATAATCAAGAACAGCTCTTTCTGAAGCGGTGTGAAGGGGCTACTTGATTTCTGGGGACCGGAGAGAAACTGGCTGTTGGTCTTGGTCCAGGTGGATTCCAGGGGCTTCTGGAGATAAAGTGCCTTCAGGTCAAGGTCCTTTGGGGGTTTAAATGTTTCCAACTTCTGAAACTTGGATGAAAAGACAAGCTGACCCAGAGTGGGCCACTAGGAGAGAGACAGAGAAGAGCTATGTTAGAAATGAATTATAATACCTCATATTCACATAGTACTTTATAATTTACCAAGATCTTTCATGATCTACAGTAATCACATTCAATCCTCACCACAACCCTGAATGCTCTTCTTACAGTGTAGGAAATGCTGGGGGTCAGAGAGGTTATATGATTCAGACAAATGTTTTCAAACAGTGTTATAGAAATTATAGCAATGGAGACGATTAGTGGTCACCAAGGACTGGGAATGGGGCCAGGGGAAACAGGAGGGATCTGTATGGTGCTGGAAATGTCCTGCATCCTGACTGTGGTGGAGGGTAGGGGAACCTACTCATGCGACTACAGTACAGAACTAAACACACACACACACACACACACACAACTGAGCAGGAGTAAAACGGAGGAAATGTGAGTAAGAGAGGTAGACTGGCTCCCACACTCCAGCTTCCCAGTCCCTTTCTAGCTACACCTGTGCCCCACGAGGCTCCTCTAGCCTCCCTGTGTCCTGCTCCCCATCAAGCCACCCACCACTGGTGTATGTCCCATATTCAGGGAGATCGCTAACACCCAAGCCCACTGCTTTACTTAGAGGTTTCCTCCCCTGTGACTAAGACGACCAAGCGACACTTACTTTTAGCTCCTGGGTAGTTTTGGGATTTGTGGCAATGGCCTGAATTTCTTTTTCTTTCAGTTCCTTGTTTACATGGTGCAGAAATGGATCTAATTGAGAAATA
This sequence comes from Myotis lucifugus, assembly GCF_000147115.1. NCBI lineage: Eukaryota > Metazoa > Chordata > Mammalia > Chiroptera > Vespertilionidae > Myotis > Myotis lucifugus. The sequence goes on from NW_005871113.1 coordinate 5,824,076, forward strand.
CAGACTGTCAGAACACTTGGAGGAAAGGGCAGGCATGTTTTGGTCTTCCCCTGTGAATGACATGCTGCTCTTCATGGTAACTCGCCCTTTTCCCATCTACTTTCCCCAAACTCTCTCCCAGTCCAGAGCTTGAAAGTTTCCGACAGCTTCATTTTTCTAAAGCACTTTTCCAATCACACTGCTTCCCAGCTCAAAAACCTTCAAAAAACTCCTCATTCTGAAATTTGTGGAATTACAGGATGTACCTTCAATACCCTGTGAATTACACAGCCCTCAAATTCTTCTGCCTCTGTTGCTTTCTTTCCATTTTATTATTATTATTATTATTATTATTATTATTATTTTGTTGTTAATCTTCACCCGAAGATATTTTTCCATTGGTTTTTAGAGAGAGTGGAAGGGTGCGGGAGAGAGAGAAGAGCAAGGGAAGGGTAGAGAGGAAAATGCACAGTACTTCTCCTCTTTCTCTTCCTTCCCTACCTGGGAAGAAAGTCGACGTCTTCAATTATGAAAATGTGAGGCCGGGGAACTGGCCTCCCTGCCTACCAGTCTTAAGCTGTCTGCTTTCCTCAGCAGCTCCCCTACCACACTCCCGGACCCTCAATGCTGCCTAACCATTGAAGCACAATCCGGCTGCTAAAGTATCTGTTTTTATTGCTACTCATTCCAGTAACAAGAGATTAGTATGTATGAACCACAACCTCTGTACTAAGCACCTGATGAAGTCTGATCTTGTGATCCTTTCAGAGAACAGTTGCCTCCACTTTCCTCTTCGAGAAAATTGGTTTCCAGGCTGAAAAGTGACTCGTGTTTTGTATCTGTAAACTCCTCCGGGGATTCTTGTTGTGATGTGCCAGGTGGCTCGTCCCCATCTTTTTCCTTGGGGTCAGCAGGTAAGACGTTACCTCCAATTTTGAGAAACATTTTGTAAATACAATTATACATCTGTTGACAAATAAAATCTAATTCCTTAGCTTTTTTCAACACTGATGTTCATTGCCATCATTTACTTTTAAGCAAATTCAGGAGGAAAAGAAATTTCAAGATTAAGCTCGATTGTTAACCCAGTTCCACTTCTAGGAACTTATTCCAAGATGATAACTAGACAAAGTACACTACACTCTGCATGTAAGACAGTCAACGCAGCACTGGGTTTTATAAGAAATTACTGGGAAAAATGATTCCATCATTGTCTATCAATGGGGTAATTAAGTTACCACATATCATTACAATGGAATACTATCCAGTTAAGAAGCTAATGTGAGTCCAGTTACACACATGGAAAAAAGTCCATGTGATATTACTAAAGAAAAAATTAGGTAACAGAAATGTATGAGATCATTTACACATACACACAGATACATGTACATACTCGTCCTTCTATGCATATCTATAAAAAGTAGCCTGGCAAATTTTATAATGCTAAACATGTTTATCTCTAGGTGGAGGGATATAGGTTAACTCTACTACATTCTTGGATTTTTACAGTAAGTATATATGCTACTATGTTCTTGGATTTTTACAGTAAATATATGTTACTTTTATAATGTAAAACAAAACAAAACTTGATTTTGAAAAATCCAAAACGGGAAAGAAAAATGGAAAAACAAAACAAAAAAAAACACCTCTAAGTCTGAGACAATGAATTTTTATCCTATTAAAACTAATGAATTAAAATACTATGGATGAATCACAAAAGGAGGAGCTAAAGGAGCCAGACACAAAAGGCTACATGCTTCCACTTACATAAACTTCTAGAACCGGCAAAACTAATCTCCAGTGAAAGAAAGCAGGTCAGTGGTTGCCTGATGCCTGGGATGGGAAACTGACTGTAAAAGGACGCGAAGGAACTTTTTGGAGTTATTGGAAATGTTCCTAGCTTCATTGTGATGATAATAACACAGGTGTATACATTTGTCAAAATCCATTGAACTATATACTTAAAATGGTTCCACTTTATTGCATGTACATCAGACCTCAATAAAGTTGATTGTAAAGTTAAAGAAAAAAGAAACCTAGGACTCTTAGTGAGAAAGGGTTCCTTTAAGCTTGCAATCCCAGCCCTTCTCTGAAGCTTTCCCTTGTTAAATTACCCTGGCTCAGCAGCTCTTCACCACCTTATATCCAGCTGTTCCATGAAAACCTGCTTCTTGAAAAATTTTGTATATTTGTGTCTCTTTTCCATTAACCTAGGTTTTCTGAGGAACGGAAATCTCTTTAATAAATTGAGACCATCGCAAAAGCAAAATTATGTTCTCTTTCCTCTATTAAGGGAAACTTTGGTGAAGCCCTGGAAATCCTCAGCAAAAATGCTACCTCTGCATGTTTCTCGCAAGAAGGTCCTATGTGGCCCTGACCGGTTTGGCTCAGTGGATAGAGCGTTGGCCTGCGGACTGAAGGGTCCCAGGTTCGATTCCGGCTAAAGGCATGTACCTTGGTTGCGGGCACATCCCCAGTGGGGGGTGTGCAGGAGGCAGCTGATCGATGTTTCTCTCTCATCGATGTTTCTCACTCTCTATCCCTCTCCCCTCCTCTCTGTGGAAAAATCAATAAAATGTATATTAAAAAAAAAAAGTTCCTATGTTTTCATCAGACCCTCAAAGGTATTACTAAGGCCAAGTTTAGGAATCTCTGTTTTGGATCCACATGCTTTCACCAAACTCACACAGTACAGGGCACTGTGCCCAGGGGACAACCTGTCTATGGTCCTGGCACAGAGGATGAACCCACACGGAAGACACTTACTCTCCCGCATCCCAGCAGATGCTGCCGCTGTCTCCTCCTCCACACTGACATCGCTGTCAGCATCTTCACTGTTCATTTCTGCCTCAGCTAGAGCTTCTTCTTCTTCTTCTTCTTCTTCTTCTTCCTCTTCCTCTTCCTCTTCCTCCTCCTCATCTTCCTCAGAAACATTCTTTAATGTGGCGAGCAGTTTGTGGTACCCAGAAACTTGTTCTGGTTCACTCTCTGCTTCACTTTCAGAGTTTGAAGTATCTGAGCTCTCGAATTTTAAAAGCAAAATTATATTGTTCTTGTTGCTACCTTATGCCTATCATCAGGCCAATAGCATAACAGGCTCATACTTTCCTAAATAAAAATGAGCTTTTCTGCAAATACGCAATCCTGTTGATTCAAGCAAGCCCAGCACCACATGTACTTAAATAGTTAATCTAGCTAAGACCCTAACAAGCATGTCAAACTCGCGGCCACATGCCTCATTTAAATAAAGGCACCACACTTAAATAAAAGAGGCCTTCGAGTTTGACATGCTTGCCAGCTCTCAATCTTCTTTGAACTGCTAATGTTCCACACGGGAAGAAAGCTAACATAAAGCTTTAGGTTATGGAGATTTAACCTATTTAAAGGAGCAACAGGAAAATTATAATACAAAAAAAGAATGCAGACTGGTAAGCATCCCTGGCAGGTTCTAATAAATTGATCAAACTCTGGTAACTGTTGAAGTTATCACAATGGCATTTTAATGACACCTGCATTCAAAATGAAGCAATATCGCTAAAATAAAAGCTTACATCTAGAATCGAAAAGAATGGGAATGTAGCCAAACTTTATCACTACATACTAGAGGCCCGGTGCATGACATACGTGCGGGAGGGGGCAGGGGGAGGAATCCCCTCAGCCCAGCCTGCGCCCTCTCGCAGTCCGGGACCCCCACCGGGGACACCACCATTGCTGCGTTCACCAGCCGGAGCCCGGCTTCTGGCTTCTGGCTGACCGGCACTACCCCTTTGGGAGCGCACTGACCACCAGGAAGCAGCTCCTGCGTTGAGCGTCTGCCCCCTGGTGGTCAGTGCGCATCATAGCGACCTGTCAATTTGCACATTAGCCTTTTATTATACAGGAGGAGGAAGGAAAGGATAATTTTAAAAGTAACAACCCAGAACCAAATATCATAAAGAAGGCAGAAAGCATTACCAGTTGACAAATCTGCGGTTTTGCTTCCTTGCTGGAAACCCTGAGAAGAAACAGGTAACGGTTAACTGTAAGTATGTTGCAATTAGGAAAACGTCTGATGACACAACTGTCAATGACAAGGGCAGAACATACCATCATAAACACAGTATAACTATATAGTCGTGTAAAAACACGCGCACTGGGACTGCGACGGTAAGAAGACAGCAAACAGGTAACAACTGACCAATGAAGAGCCTCACGGGGTCACGTGGCAAACACTAGGGTCGCACAACTAGGGGCTCTGCTCCCCAAGAGGCTCAATGTGGCAAACAGGAGGCCTCGGGTTCACCGCGTCCGGCCCCTGCCTTCACCAGAACATCCCTCCAGGTCCCGGACCACGCGGCCCCGTGGGGGGAGGAGCCAGGCACGCAGAGGAGCCCCGACTACCCACACTTCAGTCCGAAGGTCCCAAGCCATTGTTTAAAGAAAACGAAAAAGAAATCAATGCAGGAAACCTCCCTCCATACAAAAACCGGCCGACGCCGCGGGAGTGCGGTCCGGCTCCACAAGAGGGAGGGAGACCCGTCTCCACGGGAGGCCGCCAGCACCCGCCCAGCGCAGGCCCCGCGGGCGCACCCCGAGCACCCGGGCGCCGGGGAGGCGTGGGCAGAGGCGGGAGCTGCCCCTCGCCACCCCCGGGAGGCCGGCGGCCCAGCCCGGGGAGCGGCTTCCCCCCCCGACCCCCGCCTCCCGCCCCGGGAAAGACGCTGGCCCCTCCGTACCTGTCATGGAAGGGATGCTCCTCGCCGAAATCCCGAAGGTGCTTCTTCTGCTTCTTGGTCAGGGTGCTGAGCAGCTGGCTCTGGCTGCGGCTGCTGCGTTTACCCATCGCGAGAAAGCCAGTTCGTCCGCCTTCCAGAGCCCCGTCAGCCACCGGCAAGTTGTTCCTTCTACCCACCAGCGTGGGCTCGCCGGCGGCACTTTACGGCGGAAGCAAGCTGCCATAAAGCAGACCCGCTTTACGGCGCGCTTTTACGACCGGCGTTAGAAATTCCTAGTCCCGACTCTGCCCCCTAGCGAGAGACGCTGGAAGCACAGGCACGCGTGCCCTTGTGTTCTAGTCCTAGATTGAACGTGAGCTGGTAGGCTTGGGGCTGCCAGGGCTGAATACCTGCTCTGTGCTTCTGTTTGGGTTGTCGGAGTCAGCCTGCATAAACATGTAGTAGCGGAGATGATTATATTATATTATACCATGATAAAAATACCAACCTAGCCCTGGCCGGTTTGCTCAGTGGATAGAGCAGGGCGGACGGAAGGGTCCCGGGTTCGATTCCCATACAGGGCACATGTCTAGGTCTCAGGTTCGATCCCCACTTGGGGGCGCGTGCAGGAGGCGACCGATCCATGATTCTCTCTCATTGATGATATTTCTATCTACCTCCCTCTCCCTTCCTCTCTGAAATAAATAAAAATGTATTAAAAAAAAATACCAACCAATATGTAAGGGTGCCCACACATCTCACTTCATCTTCACGACACGGTAGAACTAAATTACCTATCTCAAAAATCAACTCTTGGCAAAGGGGAATGGAAAACATTTTAAGGTGGAGTAATCTATAACAATAAAAGCATAATATGCTAATTAGACCGGACAGCCGAACGGCTTTCTGGCTGAAGCCGGGGCTTCGAGGGCTGAGGCAAGCCACCACGGCTGCAAGGGCTGAGCTCCTTGTGCAAATTTTGTGCATCAGGCCTCTAGTATATATATATATATAAAATAATTAATTTCAGAGAGAGGACAAGGGGATAGAAACATCAATGATGAGAGAGAATCACTGATCGGCTGCCTCCTGCTCACTCCTACCGGGGACCGAGCCTGCAATCCAGGTACATGTCCTGTCCAGAAATCAAACCTGTGATCTCCTGGTTCATGAGTTGACACTCAACCACTGAGCTACAACGGCTGGGCTACTTTATATCTTGATCGTGGTGGTAGTTAACTTTGAATACAATTACTCAAAGTAATCACACTGTACATTTAAAATTGTTGAATTTTGATGTATGTAAATAATAACTTCCATAAACAAAGAGGAAAAAGCACAAAACAAAACTGGACTAGTACTCCAGGGACTTGCCACAAGATAAACACAATGACACTTTCCTCCTCATGATCCTTATATAAGATCACGTCCTATAAAAACAAAGTGGTAATTCATACACCACAAAATTCACCTGAATTTTTAAGGTGAAACAGGAGCCTGTTCACTTGGCTCTGCTACGGGAGGTGGGGTGGGGGTGGGGGGTGCTTCTGTGGGAAAATGTGAGCTTTGCCCAGTACCATGTCACCTGCAGAAGTAGTACTGGCACTATAAGGATCCCAGTCATGTCAGTTCTGGTGGCCATCTGCTCCTCCTAATTGTTTCTGGGAGGCTGGGGTGGGGTAGGGAGGGCAGGTAAGGGAGTACCAAGGAAATATGCAAACCGCGGGTGGTGCCAACAGCTGGCCCAGCTAAGGAAACCACAAACAAACAGACATCTGTCTTCTGTCTAATGTCAAGATAAAAGGCACAGTCACTTATGTTAACAAAAGGCTGTGTGCAGAATGTCATCATATATTTTAAGGCACTAACCACAGCCTAACCTGGCTGAAACAATAAAGACAGTCTTTTTTGTCTTCCTCCCACCCTATGCCCAGAGCCCTAGCTTCCCTCCCCAGAGGCAACCAGTTTCTTGGTGTTCTTCCAGAAAGCTTCTATAAAAAGCCATGCTCTTGAGCAATTGAGGTGACTCCGTACCCTCCTGGTTTCCACATCCTTGTGGTCCTGTGGACAGGTCTAGACTGTTCCCAGGTCTAGGCAAAAATGTGCCCAGCTCCACCCAACGGGCCTCCTCATTGGTTCACTGAGCAATGGAAAGGGGGCCCCTCGTCTCCTGAAAATATCTACATTAGCCTCTGACAACATAAAAGGGGACCCTTTGTGCATTTTAACCTGAGACTCCAGAATTGGAACATTTTTTTTTTTCATGTCTGAAGTCAAAGTCCTCTTAGTAAAAGTCACACAAAGAAGATGTATGTGCCAACTAGTGAAGGCCCTGGGAAAAGCGCAATGAAGGCAACATTTGTACGTCGCTTTCTGCTTCCCACAGGTGGCCGTTCTTTTCCTTCCTCTAAGGCAGGGGTTCTCAACCTGTGGGTCGCGAGCCCTTTGACTGTCGAACGACCCTTTCACAGGGGTCGCCTAAATCCATCCTGCACATCAGATATTTACATTACGATTCATAACAGTAGCAACATTACAGTTATGAAGTAGCAACGAAAATAATTTTATGGTTGGGTCACAACATGAGGAACTGTATTTAAAGGGCCAGAAGGTTGAGAACCACTGCTCTCAGGGTTTTCTTTCACCTTTACCCTCAGGCACACAGTATTTTCAGGGCTAAAGGCCGTCCAGGAAATAATCTTTTATACTAGTTCGCAAAGAGAGGTTTCTGAATTAACGTTACTTTTCCCAGGGTTTTGCAATTCCCAGGAGACTTCCCAGGATAATGTCCTAGGCATCTCTTAGGACAAGAATATCAGAATGTTCAGGAAGGTGTTAATACATTTTTTAAATTAAAAACATATTTTTTGTGGAAAACTTCAGGAATATACAAAAGTAGACAAAATGGCATAATACTAGTACACTCCCATGTACCCATTGCTCAGCTTCATGATCAGCACAAGGCTATCTTGTTTCATATACTAGTCTATGCCCACCACTGCCCCTGACACTCCTCTTCGTTATTTTTTAAGTAAACCCCAGGCATCAGATTATTTCATCAGTAAATATATTAGCCTGCATTTCTAAAGACAAGGGTTATTTTTTAACATAGCCACATCAGCGTTATTTCACCTAAAAAAAAGTTATAATTATTTAATATCGTCATATATCAGGTCAGTGTTCAGATTCTGATTGTCTCATAAATATTTTTTATATTTTTTTATTGATTTCAGAGAGTAAGGGAGAAGGAGGGAGAGAGAGAGAGAGAAACATCAATAATGAGAAAGAATCATTGATTGGCTGCCTCCTGTATGCCCCACACTGGGGATCAAGCCCGCAGTCAGGG
>NW_005871113.1:5832457-5895790 GCF_000147115.1 Myotis lucifugus
ATTCTACCTCTATCTTAAGGGGAGATATTTAATCCTTTCATTTTTTTTTCTTCACTAACTTTCCAGGACTCTTTCCATAGTGACAGACTTCTTCCTTATTCTAAATTTTGGTCACCCAATGATACCGTTTATATAGAGAAGGCAGAAGGGAATGCTTGATTCTCTCCCTTCGCTGACTAAATCTCAACACCAGGAGTCAATTCACTCGATCTTCTAATGGTGATTCATCCAGTTTTTGTTTTTATTTTTAGTGTCATTATTAACTCACGGAGTCATGCAAATTGATGCGTTTTAATTCCTTGCAAACATGACAGTGCATGTGGTTTGAGAGAGCTTATTTGATATTTAGCTCTGTATTCGAAAAGACATAAGCAAGCCTTTCTAATGCAAATTACAGAAAGTAAGCTGAGATTCTCAAGGGGCAGGGTGGTGAGGTCAAAGCTTGAGGATAGGAATCAAGATACCGGGGGATGTTTGCATTTTGAAATGTATGCAATAACAGGGCACACAGATTCAAGACATGTTGACAGGGAACCATATATAAGCCAAAGCTATGACTCTCTAATGATGTAAATTCAGACATCTCAGCCACTGATTTGGGAAGATTCTGGGGAAAGGGTGTGTGTGTGTGTGTGTGTGTGTGTGTGTGTGTGTGTGTGTGTCCAGGCATCTGAGTTTACTATGTACTGGTACATGCATGTGTCTATATACACCCCAGAGCAGTCTAGCCTGTCCCTGGGTGTGCTGGCAGAAACCAGTCTTTGCGTGCCCTTATAGTGAAATGAGCTTACTTATTTATTCAAAAAATAGTTAGTAAACACTGTGTGCCGGTGCTACGCCAGCAGCCAAGGTGAGGAGGAAGAGTAAGATCCATGCTGGCCTCCTCAAGGAGTTCGCAGTCTTGTCCAGATGTGAGTAAGCACACAGATTATCACAATACGCTGGGATACATACTGAACCGATACACTCTGGATACCAAGGACGCAGGGAGGACAGTGTGTGTGGGGGGGGGGGGGGAGGAATCTGCTGCCATTGGACATTTGTCAACCAGCCACATTCGTTGAACGTTAGTACTGGACTCGAAGTTGCTCTGGATTCTATATCTCAGGCTGTACCTCAGCTGACTTTATAAACAGCGTGTGTGTGTTCACGACAGGATATGAGGGATACAGAACAGGAAATTAGAAAGCTGTGTAATCATCGGGTTCCACAGCGTGGACGGAGCAATAAGCTTTCTAGGTGGAGACTATTTTAGAAAACGAGATTGTGTCTGAGAAAAGGAAAGCTTTGTAATGCACTTAAACGCACTCTGCAGACAGAAATGCAAAATGTCATGTACGGTTCCTACCCTTTCTGTTCATCTGCGCCCGTAGAAGTTACCCATTGTCAAGCCTGGTGTCTGGTGACCTTTAATACATGTTTCCTCAGGTCTATCAGATGCTGATTTACATTAGGTCTAGCCTAAAACTGAAATGTTTCATCAGATTATATTAATCTTAGAGGAGTGTATAACTGTGCTAGAGGGGAAAGGTGTATATTCCTCCCTCTAGTGGAGTACTGGTGTAACTACACTCTATTTTTTGTATTTTCTGTCAAAGGCACAGCATGCATCTGTTCATTCATTTATCAAACATTTATTAAACAGACACCGTATTCCAGACCTGAGGCATCCGGGATTTTAAAAGCTCAGACCTGCCCTAGCTCTCATCAGCCTGCTGACTGAAGGGTCTTGGGTTCGATTCCAGTTAAGGACAGGTACCTGTACCTTGGTTGCAGGCTCCATGCCCCCTGGCCAGGGCGGTGTGGGAGGCAACCAATCAATGTTTCTCTCTCTCTCTCTCTCTCAGTCTCTCCCCCTCCCTTCCACTCTCTCTGAAAATCAATGGGAAAAGTCCTCAGGTGAGGATTAACAGCAAATAAAAAATAAAATCAATTAAATAAAAAGCTCAGACCTCAGATCTTCAGACCTTGAAGATCTCATAATCTAGGTAAGGAAACAATGCAATTAACATCACTACATTGTCATGGGCTAAGTGCTGTATTACAAGGAGGTACAATGGCTTATGGGAACCCGGAGGATAAAGAAACACTCTGGCCCAACGGGTGTGGCTCAGTGGCTGAGCGTTGACCTGTGAACCAGGAGGTCACGGTTCAGTTCCCAGCCAGGGCACATGCCTGGCTTGTGGGCTCAATCCCCATTGGGGGATGTGCAAGAGGCAGCCAATCAATAATTATTCCTCATCATTGATGTTTCTCTCTCTCCCTCTCCCTTTCTCTCTGAAATCAATAAAAAAAATATATTTTAATAATGCTCTGCTGGAGGGAAGAGGGAGTGAGGGGTGGAGGTAATGGGGAAGTACACAGAGGGTGTGCCCAGTCAGGGTTTCCTGGGTAAACATGCAAAGGAAGGAATGTTCCTGAGAGGGAATAGCATGAGCAAAAGTGTCAGGATGTGTTTGGAGACCTGCACGTGGTCTGTGTTGAATGGATGAGAGGGAGAGGTCGCAGGGGCAGGCAGGTGAGGGTCAGTCCAGTAAAGGCCTTTCACTCCTCGCTGGGGAGTTCGGCCCAATCCCATATAAGGTGAGGGGCCATTAAAGGATTTCAAGCAAGGGGGTTGTGTGATCAGATTTGGACCTTAGAGAAATCACAGTGCTGTCTGGTACGGGTGACAAGGCTGTTCAAGCTTCCTTGCCAGTGGCCCCCTCTGAGCAGCGAGCTTGTTATTGATGCTGCCCACCAGCACTTCAGAGACTTTTTCATCTTCTTACCAAATGCTTCCTCCCGCTTCTCAACAGCTCTTGGCATTGGCATCTCAAGTTTCTCCTGCTGTAATCCCCCTCAGCTGAGACTGTCGTGAATTCAGTTTTTGAAATCCATGCCAGCCACGCTAGTCCCTGTGTGGGGCATGGTCACAGCAAGAGGGGATCCCAGGGCCTGCTCCCCACAGCTGTTCACTTCTGTCCCCCCTTTGTCCTTGTGGCCTCAGAGCCCCTGCATCATCTGCCCAACAGATGTCAAGATCATCATTTGATTTGCATGTGAAGCCTGAGATTTTCACTAGACGGCCAATGGGGAAGTCCAGAAGGTAGTCAGACGTGAGTGCACAGGTGGGGTTCAGAGGAGAGAGAGGCAGGGTGCCGGATGCCCAGGCACTAGGGGAGTGGTCAGCATGCGAATGACACCAGATGCGACGGAGAAGGAGCCGCCCTGGGGGAGCAGGAAAGCTGGTGTTGCCTCTCATTGACTGACGGACCCTTCTCAGGAAAGGCAGGTTCACAGAGCGGTTACAAATGAGTACTGGACTCTGATGGACCTGGATTCGCATCTCAGTCACATATTAAGTACTAAACGAGTCTGCACTTCATATACGCTGCTGGGTCCAGTGTAGGACCTGGAGGGCGTCTGCTGAGTAACCATGGATTGCACACTGGACCTATGGGGAGCGCCATGGAATTTACAGGAAAAGCGAACACAGGCCCTGGTCTCGGGCTGCTCACAGTCAGGAGGAGGGAGCCAGTTCCAGAAGCAGATGATCCTCCATGACATCACAAGGTGACACATTCCTTAATGCGAGTGTGAGTCATGCACTAAGAGAACAGCCAGGAGGAGTCGTTCATCCAACCTGCGATGCTGGCTCAGAAGTGATGCATTTTTTCTCATTTGTCTTTTCTATGTCATCCTGCCCCAGAAAATCTCCACTCTCCTGAGCACCACCAGTCCATCTGTGTGACAATATGTGATTTGTGTTTTTTTTTCTTTTGGAGAAAAGAAGTGAAGAGAAAAAAAAACATCCTCGGAGTAGAATGGTGGTCCTTACTTTTTCAAAAATGAAGTGAAGAATTACCATCCTGCATGAAATCGAGTCTCTACTCGCCTATTAGCCCAAATCCACAGCTGCTGCTGAAATGCTCTCCCACTTTTGACGGTTCCCAGATCACTCCCCACTGCAGCCCTCCCATCTCAGGCTTAGCCACCAAAGGAGCCTGTGGCCTCTGGAGGGCGGGGCCTCTGCGATCTTATTCTTTTTCCTTGGGCCATGACTTACCTTCCACTTGGGGGTGGGGGGCAGCTTTTCCTTTCGTTTAGATCGTGAAAACCCAAGAATATCAGCCCTGCATTTAACAACCATCCATTTCTCATGAACAAGATTTTCTAGTGTCCTCTGGTGCTTTTCATTTCTCCTTGTTTTCTTCCCTATGCGTTCATGGGGAGAACTAAGACTTTTATATTTTTTAAAACGAAATCTTTATTGTTGAAAGTATTACATGTCCTCTTCTTTCCCCCATTGACCCCTTCTATCCCCCATCCCCTCCCCCCCCCTCAGGCCTTCACCACCCTATTGTCTGTGTCCAAGGCTTATGCATATGTGCATACGAGTTCTTTGGTGGATCTCTTCCCACCCATCCACCCACCCCCATCCTCCCTTTGAGATTTCACAGTCTGTTCCATGCTGCTATGTCTCTGGATCAATTTTGGAGAAGTACAAATTTTAGAAATAAAATTCGCAACTGAAGAGGTCCCTCCTGAGTGCGTGATAAACTCTTGCACTGAAAGCTCCGCAGAGGCAGGTTGCAACGCTGTTTGGAACTCCATCGAGCGCAGAAATGCTAACCTTACTCTGCAAGCTCAGAGCTCCTGCAGCGCTGCCTAAAGACACGAGGAGGGATTGGGGGCCGGATGAATATTTGGATCAGCGTGTCCGCCAATCCTAACGTGACTGGAACCACAGTGCCCCTGATGGCTGGCAGGGATGATGGTGAATGTATTTGGGGCAGGGCAGTTCTAGTGGAGAGGGAGATGAGGCTAGCGTAGGCAAGGGTTGAGCATTGTCAGCTGGGTCCAAGGAGGAAACTTTTTTTTCTTTCCTTTTATTATATTTTTTATTTCAGAGAGGAAGGGAGAGGGAGAGAGAGAAATATCAATGATGAGAGAATCATTGATCGGCTGCCTCCTACACGCCCCACACCGGGGATTGAGTCCGCAACCCAGGCATGTGCCCTTGACCAGAATCAAACCTGGGACCCTTCAGTCCACAGGTTGACACTCTATTCTCTGAGCCAAACCAGCTAGGGCAGGAGAAAACTTTTTCAACCACACACGCATATATCCTGAAATCAGTGTTTTCTCTTCAGAAAACAAAACAGAACAAAACAAACAGGATTCGTGCCCTTACCAAAGGGATTCCAGAGAGCAGCCTCCCCCTTCCTCAAAGAAGCAGCAGTGTCTGCTAAGAGCCTTGGGAATCGAGAGAGGAGAGAGAGAGAAGGGGAGAGAGAGAGAGAGAGAGATGCTAATTTGGTACAACCCACTTAGTAATGTTGAGGATGCCATACCTTTAGGGAATAAATTGCTGTGGCTCTTTCTGTGGAAGAGTTGATCACCTTCTTGGGAAAAGCAAGAGAACACATTCCTAGAAATAATTAAAACAGATCTCACTCATTTGTGGAATATAATGAACAACATAAACTGATGAACAAAAATAGAACCAGAGACAAAGAAGCATCAAACAGACTGTCCAACCTATGACAGAAGGTGGGGGCAGGGGGAAGTAAGAGATCAACCAAAGGACGTGTATGCATGCGTATGAGCATAACCCATGGACACAGACAGTAGGGGGGTGAGGGCATGTGTTGGGGGGTGAGGGCATCCGGGGAGAGGTCAATGGGGGAAAAGGAGACTCATATAATACTTTAAACCAGTGGTTCTCAACCTTCTGGCCCTTTAAATACAGTTCCTCATGTTGTGACCCAACCATAAAATTATTTTCGTTGCTACTTCATAACTGTAATGTTGCTACTGTTATGAATCATAATGTAAATATCTGATATGCAGGATGGTCTTAGGCGACCCCTGTGAAAGGGTCGTTCGACCGCCAAAGGGGTCGCGACCCACAGGTTGAGAACCTCTGCTTTAAACACTAAGGAATTAAAAAAATTTTTGAAAGAAAGAATTAAAACAACAAACTGCATTCAGGGCCTCTGGGCTTGACCTTCCACTGCCCTGGTGACTGACTAGTGTATGACCAACCTTTGGAGGGAAATACACGCCCTCCCAGACGGTCCCTCGCACAAGAACAACCTGATTCTTGGAATCAAGGAAGAGTTTGCACTCAGTGGTCTGGGCATTTGGGTTGAGAGATGAGATGACAGCAGCTGGCACCCCTTTTGTCTGGTCCAGAGCTGGGGTGGAAACAGTAGCCCAGGCTTTACCATTCACCAGGTGTTATTGACCCCGAAAGGAGGCGCAGATATGTCCCAGGAGAGTGTGGCTACTGAGTCCGGAGAGAGGGGTGCCTTGTTGTGGTGAAGAATCACCTGAAAAGGTAAAAACAAGTTTAAGTCAGGGTGGGTGGGCACAGGGACTAGGGCTTCTAACCCAACCCCAGTATCGGATTAGAAGAGGTTGGCCATCTCCTGAAAGAGCAAGGGAGGTACTTTTTGCAAGAAGTGAATGCCTGGCAGGCATGGCTCAGTGGTTGAGCATCCACCGATAACCAGGAAGTTATGGTTTGATTCTGGGTCAGGGCACATTCCCGGGTTGTGGGCTCGCTCCCCAGTAGGGGCCGTGCAGGATTCTCTCTCATCACTGATGTTTCTATCTCTCTTTCTCCCTCTCCCTTCCTCTCGAAATCAATAGAAATATATTAATTAAAAAAAAAAAGAGGTGAAGTCCCCCAGGTTTCTACGGGGCTATGAGAAAAGTCACTTTTAATGATGTTAATTACAACAACAGAGACTTCACTGCTCAGAAGAGCTTTTCATCTTCAAAGGGGCTCCAGGACGGAGCATTCACCTGACATGAAAGTCTGCAGTTTCAGAGCTGCAGGGAGAGGGGCCCAGGCTGTGTGGGCTGCGGGGCCCAAGGAGCAGGTGGGGAGCAGGTCAAGGCAAGGCTGTGTGCCCAGAAACTGGCCCTTGCCTCACTGATATTGAAGACGTGGCAGTAGGGGGGAAGGGGGGGGGTTTCAGCCTCAGTCCAGTTCTCCCAAGCCCTGACCCCCTATAGCAGGGCTGCCAGATAAATACAGGACACCCAGTTACATTTGAATCTCAGATAAAGAATAAACACCTGCATGTACTCCACTTCTCTCTCTCTCTCTCTCTCTCTCTCTCTCTCTCACACACACACACACACACACACACACACACACACACTCACACACACTCACACAGCGCATGTGCTTCTACCTGATAGACTCCTACCTGAGAGGTCAGCAAGCCAGGGCGTGTTCCCCCAGGGCCACGGGGAACCAGCGCTCTCCAGACCTGCCCAGACCCGGCCTCTTTCCCACCCTCCCGTGGGAATCAGGGAAAGTCCTCCTGACAGCTGTGGAGGGGCGGGAACTCACAGTGTCCATCCTTCTCACCTCCTCCATTGGCCTTGGATTCCTGGATGGCACGGCTCCAGGAATGGAATGCCTAACGTTTCCCTTTCCTTCCTTCCCATCTTTTCTCCTTCATCCCCTGACATCCACCCCACCACCCTGGGGCCACCTGCCCCCACCGCTCTGAACCGCCGGAATAAAAATTCCTCTGTGACAAAACCCAGAAAGAAAGGGTAAGAAAGGGTCGCTGGGCCGAGAGGCGCTTCTTGCCTGGGCGGTGGAATCCGGGCGGCCAGGACGGGTCTGGGCCTGAACGAGAAATGCGGCTGGTTTCCTGGCTGGGCGGGAAGGGGAGACAAGCTGGCACTTGCCACTGCACAGAATAGTAACTGGGAGGTGGGGATCCAGCTCTGAACCAGAGCGAAACTCCCGGGGCCTCCAGCCATTGACTCACTCGCCCAGTTTCCCAGGCCCCTGAAGCTTCAGATCCAGCCCCTGGCTCAGTCAGGGTCAAGGACAGAGCTGTTACTTTCTTCACGCCCCCAGGACAGACAGATGGTCACACACATCCTGGGATAGGACTGTTAATCAGGCTGGGAGCAAGATGAACATTCCGAAGCACGAAGCTTGAGTTCCCCTCGTGACCTAAGAGAAAGGGCAGGAGCGAGACCAGGGTGGGGTTCTGTCAACTGAGTGGATCTTAGTAGAAATCTTGACTCATTTTAGAAGCCTCGTTGCTGGTGCTCTGTTTCCCCAAGTCCCCCTTCACTGGCTCGACTATTTTCCCACGTCCTTCCACTTCTAGCTCTGCAGCAGCCTTGCCCGATTCTGCGAATAATGTTTTGTAAATAATGAACAGAAAGAGCTCTGAAGCCACCAGGCTGCCCCAGGGGACTTAGTGGGCCAGGCGCCTGGCCAGGGAAGGCCTGCTGGGTCTTCTTTGGATTTGAAAGGCTACCGCTAGCAGCTCAACTAAGCAGATGTCGCTGTGCCAGGAGAGGGACAGGTGGTGTGTGGGCTGCCTCAGTCTCTGGTTCTTAGGTCTGAACAAAATAAGAGTCCCAGAGAGTGGGATCAGAAGTTTCCCAGGGGGGTTAACAACAGGTGGGGCCTCACCCAGGATGCTGGTAACAGGTGGGAACAGCTCGGAGGTGGAGGGTGGTGTAAGGCTCTGATGCAGCCCTGTTTCTACTCTGAGTCCATCTTTCTTGCCAGTCGTTGTGTCTATTTCAAAGTTCAGAGATTTGAACTTGAACCTGAACGTTGCCACTTCCCATGTGACCTGTATCCTCCACAAGCCTGTTTCCTCAAGTGCAAAACACACATACTAATAGTGAACCTATGTATATATGTATTCAGTGAACACGTGTTGCCGGGCCCCGTGTGCGGCAAGTACGGGAAACAGAGGAAATGTGACGACGTCCCCATCCTCCAGGACAGCAGCTCCTGTGGGATGTTTCATACGGCACATGTAAGTCGGAAATTTTTTAAAAATATTGTTGCAAGCATATAAAAAGTTGGGAGATTTTACTTAAATCTCTAGATTTCCCAGCGGCAAAACCGGGCCTGTGTTTCTGTCAACCATCAGCCAGATCTTAGAAGCTGCTTCCTTTAAAAGGAAGCATGCTGCCCAGCCAGCATGGCTCAGTGGTTGGGCGGGTGTTGACCTATGAACCAGGAGGTCACGGTTCGATTCCTGGCCAGGGCACATGCCTGGGTTGTGGGCTTGATCCCCAGTAAGGGGCGTGCAGGAGGCAGCCGATCAATTACTATCTCTCATCTTTGTTGTTTTCATCTCTCTCTCCCTCTCCCTTCCTCCCTGAAATCAATGGAAATATATATTTAATTAAAAGGAAAGAGAAGACAATAGGAGGCAGTATGTTTTATAAGGGCAGGGATATTATTTGACATATACCAAGTGTGCAAAAAATGTTTACTAAATGATGAATGAAGGACTGATGCTTGTGTCTCATGCAAGATGGACCCATTGCTGGGTCTGAGCCTGTCTTAGAAAGGACCTAAACCCTTTTAGCTCTTGACTCTGGGGTTCTGCCTGCCAGGGGTCACATGAGGTCAGCACTGAACTCCTACATCTGTATGTACATCTTCCCTTCCTTCCTTAATGGGGGTGACCCTCCATGGCATTTAGGCTTCCGCTTAGTGCAGACTAATGGTGGTTCAGGCTGGAGGAATTTGGGTGTGGTTTGGGCAGGGATGGCTTTTGAATGACTTTTGAATGCTAGACAACTCACGTTTTTGGTGATGTGAAGTCAGTGTGGGAGGGAGTCTGTCGTGTGAAAATGAGTGTGCCAGTCCCGAGCCACTCAGGAGAGTGGACATCCCTATGGACACCATCCTTACCTTTTCTGCAGATCCACAGGTCACTGGCTAGGAGGCTAGTCTGGCTTGGAGCTGGGTATGTGGACTATGTTAAGAGAAAGTTCTCACAGTAGAGGGGTGGAGGGCTGGGAGGTAGGGCTGCTACTTGGTCAAAGAACCTGTCGTTTATACGCTCCCTTGCCTGCCCGTTAGTTGGCCACATCTCCTCAAAGGAATTAAGCACTAGGCTCTAGGACCTGCACTTGGACCTTGCCCCTGATCCAATCAACAGAAATGAAGCGCTTCATAGCCTTCCTGCCCCGAGAGTAAATATACAGTAACTCACTTCTGAATTCTTCAAGTTTTTTTTAAGTGAATGCTGGGTGCCCAGAACTGTGTCAGATCCCTGCCTAAAGATGGGAGGGCACAGCACCGAAGAAAAAGAACTTTTGCTGAGACCTGTTACTATTGTATTTATTTCATGTAATTCTCTTGACAGTCCTGTGAAATAGGCAGTGTCCTCAAGCATGAGATGAGGAAACAGGTCCAGCTAGCTCATTCGTATAACTAGCAACTGAAAGAAGGGTAATTTGAGACAAGTTTTTTTTAAAAATATGTTTTTATTAACTTTTAGAGAGAGAGAGGAAGGGAGAGGGATAGAGAGATAGAAGCATTGATGAGAGAGGGACATCATTGATCAGCTGCCTCCTGCACACCCCCTTCTGGGGAACCAGCTTACAGCCCCAGCGTGTGCCCTGACTGGGAATAGAACCAATGACCTTTTGGTTTCTGGGTTGACACTCAACTGCTGAGCCACACCAGCCGGGCTTAAGACAAGTTTTGATTCATTCCAAAGCGCAGGTTGTTTTGGGGAAGACATCAGTGCTGCCTCTAGAATTTAATCGTAGATCTAGGACTGGTTACAATTAGAAGGTGGTTTCAGAATTTGTTCAGCTCCTTGGGCTCAGATAACTACAGGACAAACTGTGCTGTCATGGACACTCAGGTCTCTTGATTCCCAAGTGCTCTTCCTTAAAAAAAAAAAAAAAGTAATGAGAACATGTTTCTTAAATATTATGCATATCTGCTTTAAAAATCAAATAGTACTGAAAGCTTTATAACCAAAACGTCAGCCCTCTCCACTTCCTATATCTGTTGAAATATTTCATCTCTTAATGTTTTTGTTGAAATATCTCATCCCTTCTTAACTCCCTTCCCATGCCTTTTCTCCTGTCTTAACTTTGTGAGTCAAGGTTATCTTTTGAAAATTCCTTCATTATTCTTACACTGGAATGGACTAGGGAAGGAGAAGAGGCAAAACATTTGGTCAATCAGTCTTATTGAACAGAAGTGCAGTTTCTTACCACACTGCCCTCCCCTACCCCCACCCAAGATTCTATATACCCAGATAACTCATTTTTTTAAAAATATATTTTATTGATTTTTTACAGAGAGGAAAGGAGAGAGATAGAGAGCTAGAAACATCGATGAGAGAGAAACATCGATCAGCTGCCTCCTGCACATCTCCCACTGGGGATGTGCCCGTAAAACATTTGGTCAATCAGTCTAATTGAAGAGAAGTGCAGTTTCTTACCACACTGCCCTCCCCACTGAGCCAAACCGGTTTCGGCAACTCATTTTTTTCTGAAGGCAGCTCATTGTCCAGTGCTCACGGAGCTTACCCTGAGCCTAGCCCTGTGCCAGGAACTCCTGGCTTACAAGATCCTGGCTGGCCTGTGCCTTGCTGCCTTAAGGACTTGATGGAGGCCAGGAGAAAAGAATTTACATGAAGAAACAAAGAGCAGATAACACTAGAAGTGATCTCCCCAGTCGGCAAAGCACTTGACCAATGTCAGAGAGCTTTTATATCCACAATCGCACTTCACAGCAGCAAACAATCACTGGGTAGGTTGGTTGGTGCTGACCATGACGTCAAAATCAGGGCACGGATCTCTCCCAACAGGGCAGCATAGTTGACATCAGAATTGTGAAGTCTCACATGCATGACAGTTGTAGTTTCTTACTGGGCTCCTTTGTCTGTAGGGCCAATGGAAGCTTCCTATGCCAGGGGAGATGGAAGTGGAGCCTCAGATTGGCACGGAAGGGAGGAAAGAATAGAGAAAGGGCGCCCCGGGAGTAAGAGGGGGTGGGGCGGGTGGCTTCCTTCCAAGTGATTTACTGGGTCTAGTTTTTCCTCTTCCTCCTCCCACCTAGATCCAAGTTTGGAATAAAGAAAGCTGCTTCTTTGAGAACATTTGCCAGTGCGCAGCTTGGCTTAAGAATAGAGGCTGAGCCCTAGCCGGTTTGGTTAGAGCATCGGCCTGTGGACTGAAGGGTCCCAGGTTCGATTCCAGTCAAGGGCACATGCCCAGGTTGCAGGCTCAATCAGCAGTAGGGGGGCGTGCAGGAGGCAGCTGATCAATGATTCTCTCTCATCATTGATGTTTCCATCTCTCTCTCCCTCTCCCTTCCTCTCTGAAATCAATAAAAATATATTTTAAAAAAGTAGAGGCTGAACACCTAGTGGGGGTTTTTCCTAAAGTGCCGAACCGAAGTCTATTGCATTGCCTGAGTTGGAAAGTGAAATTTACTTATGAATTTATTTCTGGTGCAGCTTCAGCTGCAGAAATAGTGATAATTCAAGGATTTGGATTGCATTCTGGGATAGAATCTATGGAGGGTACCAAGGCAGAGGAAGGGGCAACAACCAGTGTGCGTTGAAGTCTAGGCAATGCGTTGGGCTCATCTGTACCTTGGTGCCTTGAAGCAGTTGGATGGAACCAGAGAGAAACCAAGATGGAGGAAGGATTTGGGGTAGACCAGTTGGGCCCCAGAATGCCTTGCAGAAGGCTGGCTGGGGTCTGAGTGCCTCGGGGTGCACAGAATTGGATTGTTTAGCTGGAAGTCCCCACTCCAGCTTCAGTAGCCCCAGCAGCCCGCAGCCCCGCCTCAGAGAGATTTGCTATCACTGACTCCAGCAGCCTTAAGCTCTCCTTTGTACTGAGTCACTGAGAGCCTCCCCAGTTGCCATGCCCTCCGCTCTACTAAGAAGAGTGGGATTTGGGCCACATGACTTTACTGTCACATGATTGACATATAGCCTTTGAGTGATGAAGGAGACCCCTCCTCACCAAGTCAGAACTGCCTGGGGGCAGGAGAGAGGAATTCCCCATTCCCTGTAGTTGTGAATCAGAGCCCCATGTGCTGAAACATACATCCCACTGCCTGAAACTCACACTCAGGAGTGAGTCAGCATTGCCCCATCTGATGGACAGACAATGGAAACATCCCAGGCTCAAGCCACACTGCGGACGTCTGAATCCCAAGAGAGTTCTTCAAGAACATAAAAGAACTGATTTCTCCAGAGCCTTGGAGAGGGTCATTCCCTCGACCAAGCCAGATCTTACCATTCAAAGAGTCAGGCAGTTCCTTCTGATCTCTACCTTAGTTCCTCCTGCTTTCTCCCTTTTCATTGGCTCTTCTGTAGAGTGACACAAGTCTTGGGACTTAGTTTTGTTCCATATAGTATCCAAAATGCCTACATACATGGTGATTTAAAAAAATTAACAACCAGTGCAGTTCTAATCAGAATAGACTCTGGCTGGGGTGCTGAGCCAGGTCCAAGTGGAAACAGCCCTGGGTTTGGGTTCTAGTCTTGGCTTTGTAGCTAATTTGCTATCTGACCTTGAGCAAATCACTTGACCTCTCTGGGCCTCAGTTTTCTCACCTATAAAATGGGGGGATTTGGACTAGAGGTTGCAAATGCCTACAGGGTCAGGCAATGAAAGTAAATGAGTGAAGCCAATAGGGTGGGGTTGTGCCAACTGTAATGTGTAGGCCCCTGTACATGGGCAGCCATTGCCCGGTGGAACTGCGGGCCCAAGGTGTTGAGAGCATTTGATTCTTCAAGAGCTGCCGAGAATCCAGATGCTTATGTGAAGTTTCCTGGTGTGTAAAATACTGTGTGGGTCAAACAAATATCTCTAAGCCAGTTTCACCCTCAGACTAGAGGATTGGAAGGGCTCTCCCAGCTTGAATTTTCTGATTCTAAAATATGAGTCTTCTAAAGGTCTTCAAGAAATCACCTTAGTTGTGGAGATTTCAGCTAGTGCAAAAGTAAATGCCTGCCTGTGGGCTTATACTTTTACTAGAGGCCAGAAAATGAAATTCCTGCAAGAGTAGGCCTTCCTTCCCCTGGCTGCTGGCACCGGCTTCCCTCTGACACCCGGGACCCGGGCTTCCCCCCTGGCTTCGTCTGGAAGGTCATATGGAAGGACGTCCAGTCTAATTAGCATATTACACTTTTATTATACTTTTATGCCATTGGGCTTTTTAATTTATTTTGTTTTGTTAATCCTCGCCCGAGGACATTTCCCCATTGATTTTTAGAGATAGTGGAAGGGACGGGAAGAGAAAGAGAGCTGATAGAGACACATTTATTGGTTGCCTCCTGGAAACACCCAACCAGGGCCGGGGATTGAGCTTGCAACTGAGGTCCGTGCTCTTGACCAGAATAGAACTGGGACCCTTCAGTCCAAAGGTTGACGCTCTACCCACTGAGCCAAACAGGCTAGGGTGCGATTGGGCGTTTATCTCCCCTTAAATGACACCCTGCTGGTGGTCCCCTCTGATCTTTACACACACCTGCAGTGGACGGTTTGCTTGGTCTCTGGAGCCTAGCCTTGAGCTATAAGGTCGATGCTGCTTGTCCAGTGAGCTCATCAGCCATAAAGATCTGGGTGTGCTGATGTGATAGCCCCTCCCCTGCATGAAGGCAGAGTTGGTCAGGCAGCGGCTGGCTGAGGCAGGCTTGGGGCTTGCTGTCTTCCTAGGCTTTTGTTGGCGATGTCCCTAAGCTTAATTGGGACTGGAAATCAAGTCCACATTATTAAGAATCTGGAGCTCTCCAACCTACCCGCATTAGTTTGCTAGATCTACTGAACCAACATACCAGAGACTGGGTGGCTTAAACAACAGAAACTTACTCTCTCCCAGTTCCTGAGGCTAGAAGCTCAAAATCAAAGTGTCTGTAAGGCTGGTTCCTTCTGAGGGCTTTGAGGGAAGGATCTGTTCCAGGCCTCTCCTTGGTTTGTAGATGCTATCTTCTCCCCGTGCCTGTCTCTATGTCCAAATTTCCCTTTTTTATAAGGACCAGTCATGTTTGAGCAGAATCCACCCTACGCACCCCATTTTAACTTGATTAGCTCTGTAAGGACCCTATCTCCAAGTAAGGTCACATCCTGAGGTACTGGAGGTTACGGGACTTCAACATTTGAATTTAGGGGGACACTATTCAACCATAATACTCCTTCTCCATGGCCTCTCACTCAGTGCTTTAAACTCCAACACTTAACTACTCTGCTTATGCCCATTCTTACTGATGACAGCTCAGTGCAGCTGGGGTCTCGTGCCCTGGTGCACAGCTCACTGTAAGCATGTATTCTGTCCGGACTGGCGATCTCTCCTCAAGTGCCTGTTATGGGATATACGGGCCTTGAATTTCAGGCAATAACCGGAGATGTCATCTTGTTCTGTGAGGCACTGCCTGCATGGTACTTTTTATCCTTATACACTGATAAAAAATGGCAAGTGCCAACGACTGTTGCAATCACTTTATATTAAGTAACTTACTGAATCCCCACAATACCCCTTTGAGCAGGGAGCTATGATCAGAAACCGGGGTCCAGAGAGCTTAGAAACTTTCCCAAGTCTGTAGTAACCGAAGGAGTTGGGGTTTGAATCCCAATACTTTGAAATGAGATAAACAATTGGGGTGCGAATCTCCAGATGCCATGCTTTTCATCTTTACGGGAGAGTGACCGAATAGATGAGGAAACTGAAACGCAGTAACTCTGCCAAGGTCACCCAGGTAAGAGGCGGAGTCAAGGCGGAATTCCTGCTCTGCAAGCCACAGGGCTTCCCCCAGAAGAGACCCAGGGTCCCTTCCCCATAGCCTGCTTCCACAGGCCCACGGCTAGCCGGGCCACCCAGAATCGCTAAACCTTTATCTGGGGTTAACAGTCTCCACACAGCAGGGTAATTATGGGGCATGAAGGGGGGGTGGCACCCTCTAGTCTTAGATCTGACCTCCCCGTCGCTTCCAGTTCCTGGACCACCAGCCCCGACACAAGGTGTGAGCCTGCATCTGCACCTTTTCTCAGGGGGGTGGTCAGAAGCGGGGCGGGGCCGCCCGGAGCACAGTGGTTCATATTTCTCGCAACCCGCCAATCCTGAGCTCAGGGGGCGTGGCCACACCTGGGGGGCGTGGCCAGGTGGCGGTGGTGGCGGTGGCGTCTGGGGTGAGGCGCTGACGTGAGCTGGGCGCACCTGGGCGGAGCAGGTAAGCGCCAGTGCGGGACCGTGAGCGGAGCCCGCACTCCCTACCTGCGCAGAGCCGGGTGTTACCTGCCCAACCTGTCGAGGCGCGCGGTGGCGACTGGAGATCTCAGCTGGGGACATGGTTCGGAGGGACGTCCGCTTCTGGTAGCCGATTGAGGAAAGGTGGGGGCGCCAGCTTCTGGAGGCCAATCTGGGGGTGGGGGTGGTTGGGAGGGACACGCCGCTGGGGGAGAAAGGCCCGCTCCTGAGTTTGTGGGGTTAGAAAAACTTGGGGACATCTGTCTTTTTTGGGGGGACACCCTGTGGTGTTGACTGTCGCCCTTCTCCAGGTAGCTTTTGGGGTGCCCCAGCCCCGCAGTGCTGGGCCCTGCCGACCCCACACTCCGTCGACTCCCTTTCCCTCCCCGCCCAACCCGCTCTCGGCTCCTACCACCCACCGTCGGATGGAGCTGAGGAGCCTCCACCCTTTGCAGGCTCTCGGGGCCGCCGGCCTCTGTATTTCCCAAGAGGGGAATTCCCAGGCCCTCGGGCCTTTCGGGGCTGGTGGGTGTTTGGGGGAGTTGGTGGAGGGGGAGGCCAAGAGCTTTAGCCAGTTTGTTTTCTTTCCCTGGATTTGTTTAGCACAGTCCGGCCCCCGCCCTGGGAGACACCAGTGGATTTCCAAGTAGACAAGCGAGGTGCTGGGAGGGTGGCGCCGGGCGTGGCTGCTGGGGGTGAGGCCTCTTCCCGTCGGGGCTGGAGGGCTGGTGGTGTGGAGAAATGTGGAAAGTCTCCCCGGCCTGGCTGGAAGGGAGGCCTGGGGTGCCACACTTTACAGGGAGCCTGCTTGGTGGTAAAGGGGTCATCCCTGCCCCAACCCTGCTCTTGATGGATGTCAAAAGTGGAAGCCTGGGAAGGGAGAGGGAGAAGGCGCTTGAGTCCGCTGGTGAAGGCGGGTGGGGAGCCAGGATAGTCCTCTAGGGTTAAACATATGCCTAACGAAGGCACGACAGCAGCACCCAGTACCCTGCACTTCCCGCTCCGCCGGCCCCCAAATTCAATCCAGCAGAGAAGAAGGGCACGGGAATTATGGGTATCGACCCAGGATTTACCCCTGAGCAGGGCTGAACTAAAGGGAGGACTGACTGGGAACCTGGAAGTTGGTATTTCAGTTCCCTCCGGAAGGAAGGGAAAAAACAGGACCACAACTGAGGCCTGTCTGCAAGAAATAGCAGTGTGTTTTATTCTGCGGAAAACCTTTGACAGCCAAATCTCAGCGTTGGGGTAGCTGTGCCCCCCCCCCCCCAAACTTGTCTGGGCAGGAGCTGCAGAGATGGCAGTGGGGTGTTTATAGAGGACCTGCCCCCTGGAATGGGGGTATGAGAGAGCATGGTTAGTGCCTGGGAGAGGTTGAAAATGTGCCTGCTCAATGCCCAGTATGAAGGGAGGGGGTAGGTTAGCATCTTTGCTCTTTGGCTGGTTAAATACATGTTGGAGACACAGGCCTTGAATTTCGCTGTGATGGCAGCTAGAGATACCAGGGCTGAGTTCAACTAGGCCGAGGTGGTTCTGTGGGCTTTGGGATTTGGGTGGTGAGGGTGTTTGGAAAGAGAACTCTGATTTAGGTGTGTTTGAAGGGGGGTGTCATGCAGTCTTCTCCCCGCCACTTCATTGGCCCTCCATGCTGTTGGCATCTTTGTTGGTGTTTTTGGTTTACGCTCTCAGTGTGTAGAACAGTGGTTCTCAACCTTCTGGCCCTTTAAATACAGTTCCTCAGGTTGTGACCCAACCATAAAATTATTTTCGTTGCTACTTCATAACTGTAATGTTGCTACTGTTATGAACCGTAATGTAAATATCTGATATGCAGGATGGTCTTAGGCGACCCCTGTGAAAGGGAACCGCTGGTGTAGAAGAAGGGAGAGATTTGGATGGCGGGGTGCAGTGGCAGGACTTGGGACAGCACACTGATTCAGGAGTGCTGGATCGAGGCCCCAGATAAAGCACTTCACTTTTCTGTGTCTCAGTTAACACAGCTACAAATGGGGATGAGAATTATACCACTTCCAGATCATGAGGATGGAATCAGACACATTAAGTAAAAATACATGTAAAAACTGTAAAGCCTGAGTAGATATAAAGGGTTGTTGTCACCATGGTCTCATCAGTTGAAGGCCATCATCTTCTATACCAGTGGTTCCCAACGTGAGGCACATGCCCCACGGGGGGGGGGGGGGGGGGGGGGGCAATTTGATTTTGATTTTTAAGGGGGGAAATTTGAGAATGAGTTATTAACAGTGAATTTTTTGCATTTCTTATGGTTCTAGGGGCCTCAAATACAGTATATAAATATATATTGTGACATATTTATGCATTTCCGTTCTCTATTATATGTTTTGAAACTTTATTTGCTACTTTTTCATATCACTTCATATTATTATTATTTTTTAACAATTTCTTCCTCAGTACTTCACCTGTCCTTTTGTTCATTTTTCTCTTTCATGGATGCCATGTTCTTTGGAAGCTTGTTTAGACCAAGTTAATGGCCCTTCAGGCTTCCTCCATGTGAATAGGACTTCACTTTTTGAATAGTAAGAATTATATGTCATGGGGGTGGGGGGCATCAGGATTTTAGAGATGCTTAGGAGGGGCATGGCCAAAAAAAGGTTGGGAACCACTGTTCTATACCTTACAGTGGCCAAGAAATGTCTTAGCTTCCTGTGGTTAAAAAAAAAAATACTACTTGTAGTTTTTAAAAAAAATAATAAATTGAAACATGTCATTGCAGGAAAAGATGAATCATATATAAAAGTATATAGGCAAGTATAAAATTCACTCATGATCCTATCACCAGGTAACCATTGCGAATGTCTTGTTGCATTGGTGTATTCTTTCATTCCCTTTTTAAAATTCTGTGTGCGTGTATACGGATCCACGTGCATGTTGTTACAGGATGGAGATACTCCTGAGCAATCAATATGATATGCTGCATTTTCTCCCTTAACTTCATATTGTAAACCTTTTCCCGAATCCAATAAAAATTATTCAGATGCCCCGTTGTTAATAGCTGCTTAATATTGCAGCCTGTGAACATGTAATTAGCCATTCTCCTCTGTTATTTGGTTGCTTCCATTTTTCCCCTCTCTACCTGTTTTTAGAGTCTTAGTTACTGGGTGGCAGATGGGGGAGATCTTGGCCGACTTTCAGAAGGTGGAGGAGAGCAGGCTGGGGCGGGTTGCTCTGGGTACGGCCATCTCGGGAGAACGCTGAGAACCAGGGCTCGAGATCTTAATCATCGGTCTCTATGGGTGGCTGCTTCTCCTTCCCCATCGCTATGTGCAGTTCCTTGTGTTGACCTGGTTGCCTTAATTTTTTCTTCATGGGCTGTGGATCAACTAGAATAAACACTTTTCTTCAAAGTCCAGGATCCATCAACAGGTTGATTTTATGTGTCAGACAGGCCCAGACACAGGACTTGGATGCATTGCAATATAAATTCTCAAAAGCCCCTCGCTAGGTTGACTGGTTGGCTGCCCATTTTTCTATTCTTTTCATCCTTCCCTTGCCCCTCCCCCTCCCAGTAGGCTAGGACTGAGGAGGAGAAGGTAGAACTCGCCCTTGGGAGAATGTGTTTCCTCCTCCTTATAAGGTAATGGTCTCGGGGCTTTGATGGCTTGTGTTGCTGCCCTGCAAAACAACCTAAACCAAGGCCAAGACCAGGGGGGTGGGGGTACTTGAATTCTGCATGCCAACCAACCTCACCTACCCACTGAGCTGTGCTCCCCAGGGGGAAGGTTTCAGTTGCAGGAGATGGTAATTGGGTCAGAAGGCTCAGGTAAGAGCAGGTCTTGCCTTGCTCTTAAAGTGCCAGGCTGAGTTGGCTTTGGGTTTTCCCCATTGGATGGAAGGCTAGCCCCTCAGCTAATGCCTCTGAATGGGAGCCTTTCGCTGACTCAACTGATTTGGTTTCTGAACTGTGATCCAGGTAGGGGTCTTTCTGGGTATGAAGGTGACTTATTTGTCTTCCTTTCCTCCTCAGGTCTTTATGGGGCTTGAGCACTTCTAATGTGGATTTCTTCAGGAAGGAGTCTGATGAAAACATTGCGCTTTAGCGCTTAGTAACTAGCATAGTGCTTGACACTCAGTAGCTGATGACCAACTCTTTGTTGAATGAATGTTATTTTTTAGGTGTTTCTTTCTTACCTTAAGTAAAAACAAAGTAAAATAAGAACACCAAAAAAAATAAATAATAAAAATCTAAGCACAACATTCCAGGCAAACAATTCTTCAGTGACCAGCTTTTCCTTTGGGCACACAATCTAGGCAAATCTTTGTTTCCTGTTGTGAGTGCTGGCTGCCTCCAATGCTATCTGCTATGTCTGGGCATTTTTATGAGATTTAATTGCAGACTTTACCCAGGCTGGCTCCTGCAACCAGTCAGCTCACTCCAGCCTCTGGGAAATGAGCAGACCCAGGTAAGGAGGCCATCCGAGCAGGACAGGTCCTGTCTGTAGTGCTCTAGGCTTAGGAACAGTGGTATTTGATTATTCTAGGGTTTCTGAGCTTGACCAGACTCACCTGCAGGGCAGGGTCCTCAGAGTCTCCAGCATTCCCAAGTCTTTTTCCACACACTAGATTGTTCTGTGGATAACCAAGTCAGCACCCCCTCCTTTTTTTTTTCCGTACAGAATCTTTGGGTGGCCCAGAGAAAGGACAGCCAACTCAAAGCCCAGCTCTTCAGATCCTGGTGGATATACTACCTGCTCTATGTAAGTGAGGACTTTGGAACTGGGACCTCCCACTTCTCTCGCCATGAAGGTGTCATTTCTTACTAAAATATTCCCATTCATCTTTAGTTGTCTGTCTAAAAAGAGAGCATGCTTCAGGTTCTTGCTCACATCCTTATTGTTTCCATAACAATTTTTCTTCCGTCTCCTGAGACGAGTTTGAAAAGAATAATTTTTGCCCGGCCGGTGTTGCTCAGTGGTTGACCTATGAACCAGGAGGTCATGGTTCGATTCCTGGCTAGGGCACATGCCCGGATTGGGGGCTCAATCTCCAATGGGGGGGCGTGCAGGAGGCAGCTGGTCAATAATTATCTCATCATTGATGTTTCTAGCTCTCTCCCTCTCTCTTAAATCAATAAAAACATATTAAAAAGAAAAGAGTACTTTTCTTTCTCTTCCAAAGCCCTTGGTACTTTAGGAAGGACTGTGTTCCAGCAGAGATGACATCATCTTTTCATTTTTCTGCTCCAGGATTTAAATAGAAGAAATGTGATCTGCTTACATGATAAGTCTGATTTGGCTAGAGCATGAAGTATAAATGGCTTTGGAATAAGAATCAAAAGAACCCTTTAACCTCTTTTCTTTTCTTCCCCACCTGGCACAGTTTATTCCCATATTTAGTTTCTTTGCTGTAATCTAATGAAACTGTAGCTCTGTCATAAGGGAACAGTGACTGGGAAAAGTTCCCAGCGACTGGCCTAATTCTCCTGTTCTCCCCATTTCTTCCCCCTCCCCCACCCAGATCATGGCCCTTCACCCCCGCAGAGTTCGGCTGAAGCCCTGGCTGGTGGCCCAGGTGGATAGTGGCCTGTACCCTGGGCTCATCTGGCTGCACAGGGACTCCAAACGCTTCCAGATTCCCTGGAAACATGCCACCCGGCATAGCCCCCAACAGGAGGAGGAAAATACCATTTTCAAGGTAAAGAGCCTTACCATTTGACTTGAAACGTTTTCCATTCTCTCAGACTTTGTTGGCTTTTATGGTTTGTGCTGGTTTCTCTTTTGACATGAGGAATACACTAAATCCAAAACGCTGATGCAACAGTGTTTATGATGGGGGTGCCCAAACTTCACAGGCATAGTAATTTCTCTTGTTGGGGCATGTCTATGATGGTTGAGGTCATTTATTCTTTCCCACTGGTCCAAGGTACTCAATTCACATTCCAAAGGATCCTGGGTAAAGTTGGCCAAACTCCTGTGAGTTGTTCCAAAAGCTCCCAAGAGTCAGCAATGGACTCTTCCTCTTCATTCGCTCAGGGTTCTTGCTATGAAGAAAGGTATCTGGGCCTGGGAATGGCTCTTCAGATCAGGGCAGGACTACTGAGTGTCAGCAGGCTCCTAGCATAGTCTGTAAGATGGGTGTAGTGGACCCTTAGCAAGTTTTTCTTTTGATATTGACATATTTTGCCCTATCCATGCCTCTGCTTAAAAATTAAAAGGTGACTTAATTATGTTTTCATTATACAAATATCTTTTCTATAAATAAAAAGCAGCATAGGGGATATAGTCAATAATATTGTAATAACTATGTATGGTGTTGGGTGGGTGTTACACTTATCCAGGGGATCACTTCGTAAATTATATAAATGTCTAATCACTATGTTGTACACCTGAAACTAATATAATATTACACATCAACTGTAATTGAAAACTAATTTAAAATTTTAAAAATCAAAAATTACATTAAAATAAAGAAATTTGTTGTGATACGAGAGTAATTTTACTTAACTGAAAACAAGTTTTAATCACCTGGCATGTTACAAATGTTAAGTGAAACCAGAGCTGACTTAGCCAGAAGCAGGTGGGAAGCTGCTGTGGGCAGGGGTGTGATGTGGTTGGTAACTTGCGAGCCTGCACCCCATCTCCAGACCAAAACTTCTCTGTGCTGGTCAGTCTTCCAGCTCGTGAGTAACTTTTGTTACTGCACCCCCAAGACCCCAAGAAGTGAATTCATCCTTTGTTTCCTGACTCTAAGCTGCAAGTCAGAAGTGAAATTCAGTCTCTACCGTGGGCCTGTCAAGATCTTGCTGAGACTGGACCAGGAAAGGTGGGCTCACATCTCAAAGGAGAGCCATCCTGGAGATGTCTCCCACCCGACTCCGTTATGTCAGGTGTAGAGAGAAGAGGCAGAGAGAAAATTGGCCCGAGAAAGTGAACGAGCACTTAATTTATTAAAATTAAGATACAATAGGGATAGAAAAACATCTGTAAGCCAGCACCAACATTCTAGTTGGCACGGAGGGGGGAAGGGCCTGCCCTGCCTCCAGCTGGTCTGAAATTGGGTTTGCTGTTGACGTAGCTGGTGGTGGCTGGCCACGGAGGAAGAGGCTGGTTCCTAGAAGCCTCACTCAGAAGAGCAATCTGTGTGCTTAGGGTTTGAGGAAAAGGGGGCTGTGGGAAGCTGTGTGGTCATTTTTATCTGTGTATCTGTTTGCAGATGCTAAGGGAGAGCCTTAGAAGTCAGGAGAAAAGTGAGGTTGCTTTCACAGATCCAAAGCTCTGACCGGCCTTTGACAGGATGGTGGGTTAGGGGTGGGGGCACTAGCATTAAGAGGATGCCTGATCCACACCCTATGTCCATTTTCTCATTTAATTCTCGGCAGCTATGTAAGGGAGTTTACTCTCATGTTGTAGATGCAGAAGCTGAGTCTCTGAGGGGCTAAGTAGCTTGCTGAAATCACACAGCCAATACATGGTGGGGTCATGATTTGAACCCAGGCCTACCTTCTCCCCATTTTCATCCTGCCCCTTCTCACTGGGAACTGGAAGACCTGTCTGCAGGTCCTGCTACCATCAATTGCATGTGTGGTCTTGAGCAAGTCACATAATCTCCTTGGGATTTAGATTCTCCTTCAGTAAAATGGAGATGAACCCAGTCTTGCTTGCCACGCAAGGATTGTTGTGAAAATTGAAAGAATGGGACTCGTAGATTACCATAAAAATGCAGGGGTTACTTCCATTTTAGGAAGAGAAATAGGGACCTGTACAGTGACCAGAATCTCAGAAGTATGACTCAGAACAGGTTTGAACAAGTGATATTTATAAATCACAGTGATGGCCTTGTGGTGGGTGCTACCTTCTGCTGCATCAGTATGGACCCTCCATGTCATCTGCGTGGGCCCTGGTGTGTGTGTGTGTGTGTGTGTGTGTGTGTGTGTGTGTCAGTGTTTCTGGGCATCAGTAGGCACTCACGGCAGTTTCCTATTCCTCAGGCCTGGGCTGTGGAGACAGGGAAGTACCAGGAAGGGGTGGATGACCCTGACCCGGCTAAATGGAAGGCCCAGCTCCGCTGTGCTCTCAACAAGAGCAGGGAATTCAACCTGATGTATGATGGCACCAAGGAGGTGCCCATGAATCCAGTGAAGATCTATCAAGTGTGTGACATTCCCCAGCCCCAGGGCTCCATCATTAACCCAGGTGAGGCCTCAGCTGCTGGGGAGAAGGTGGACCGTTTGTCAAGTTCTAGGCTGGACTCTTAAAGAGATAGGCGACTTGAAAATTGCCTGGCTTTTTACGTTTAAGACTGGTAAAGCAAGAAAGCCTTTCCCTAGGAAGGACCCAGAGAACAGAAGATGTAAACTCAGCAAAATCTTCTTGCTCATTTATGGGGATAGGTACTGGCCTGATTGCTTAAAGCATTAGAAAGTAGAGGGAGTATAGTATAGATTTATACCAAAAAAAAAAAAAAATAGCTTCTTGAGACTTAACACTAAGAGCAGAGGCCAGGTAGTTTAGAAGAAAGAAGAGATAAAACTTAGAAGGTTTGAGTTCTAAAGCTGGTTCTTGTCACTTCACTACTTGTGGGACATTGAATCAAGGCATTTGACCTAGCGAGTCTGTTTTTCAGCTGAAAAATGGGGATGCTCATCTTTCTTGCCTAGTTCAAAGGCTATTGCAAGAATCAACTGACATGTGTAAAAGCTCTTAAGTTCTCTTTATAAATGTTGAGGTGAGTGGCCATTTAGTTGTAGGATACTTTTACTAAGAGAATACCACCCGATCCTCCTAAATACCCAATCCTTAACAAGAAGTGATTAAGAGCCAGATACATTTTTTTTTTTTTTTTTTGGAGAGCCAGATAATTTTGATTTGTCTTCAGCAAATCTGGTGAGGCCCTGCCAGGAGAGAAGGGTCTGTTCTCACATTAAGCTTACAAAAGAGAGAAGTTGGTGTCCTTGAGTTCTTAAAAGGGATGCTAATGTGTAGGAAGAGGGTTAGAATACAAATTAAGAGATTTCTGTAGAAGGGAGTAGGGTTTGCAGTTCCTTAATAGGGGAGGGGAAGAGAGCTTACATCAGGGCTCTGTGGGAAGAGTTGGAATCAGGGATCAACATATCCTCAGCTCCCACTCTTCTTGATTAGGGCACTGAGGGTGCACACTGAGCCCAGAGACCCCCTGTGCTAGCTGTCCCTAGCTTGTGCAGGGGGTTGGCTACAGCAATAACTGGAACCTGAGGGGGTTCACTTGCAGCTCCGTGTCTTTCTTGGTAGGATCCACTGGATCTGCTCCTTGGGATGAGAAGGATAATGATGTGGATGAAGAAGATGAGGAAGATGAGCTGGATCAGTCACAGCACCATGTTCCCATCCAGGACACCTTTCCCTTCCTGAACATCAATGGTGAGTAGGGGTGATAGGTGGTCCAGAGGGGTGAGGAGGGCTTTGACCTTGCTCCTGCTGACCCCTCAGCCACCACTGCACTGGGAGCAGTGACCAGGCCCTGTGGCCAGGCTGCTGGCCTGTCATAGGCAAGTGAACTCTGCTGGCCCAGTTAAAAATTTTACTAATTCTCAGTCCCACATACAAAACTTTTATACATTTTGCTGACTTCTTTCAGGCCAAGTTGCAGGCATCATTTTCATGACTTGTAGGTAGACTCTTCTGCTCTTTCCCTCAGTATAAATTTTGTGTCACTTTCTGGACAGGGTCTACTCAGCTAAGGCTCTGTGATGGGAACTTGTGGTTTCTACAGCTCTCAGTTCTCGGCTCTGATAGAATTGAGCTGCAAGGGACTTTTCTTTTGTGGATTTTTAAAAATACATTTTTAAAAATTAATCTTTATTGTTGAGATTATTACAGATGTCCCTTTCCCCCCCTCCCCCCCCTGATAACTCCCCTCCTCCTGGTTCCCACCCCACCCCAGGCCCTCGCCACCCTATTGTCTGTGTCCATAGGTAATGCATACATGCATATAAGATTTTTGTCTAATCTCTTCCCGCAACCCCCACACTCTCTTACCTCTGAGAATTACCTCTGTTTCATTTCCATGCCCCTGATTCTATTCTATTTACCAGTTTATTCTGTTCATCAGATTTTTTATTCATTTAAGTTTTAGATTCAATTGTTGATAGATATGTATTTGTTGTCACTTTGTTGTTCATATTTTTTATCTTTACTTTTTTCTCCTTCTTCCTCATCTTAAAGAATATCCTTCAGCATTTCATATAATACTGGTTTGGTGATGATGAAGTCCTTTAGCTTTTTCTTGTCTGTGAAGCTCTTTATCTGACCTTCAATTCTGAATGATAGTTTTGCTGGATAAAGTAATCTTGGTTGTCGGTTCTTGCTATTCATCACTTTGAATATTTTTTGCCACTCCCTTCTGGACTGCATAGCTTCTGTTGAGAAATCAACAATGGGCACTCCCTTGTAGGTAACTAACAGTTTTTCTCTTGCTGCTTTTAAGATTCTCTTTATGTTTTGACCTTGGCGTTTTAATTATGATGTGTCTTGGTGTGGTCCTCTTTGGATTCCTCTTGTTCCAGGTTCTCTGCGCTTCCTGGACTTGTAAGTCTATTTCTTTCACCAGGTAGGGGAAGTTTTCTGTGATTATTTTTTCAAATAGGTTTTCAATATCTTGCTCTCTCTCTTCTTCTGGCACCCCCATAATTCGGACGTTGGTATGCCTGCAGTTGTCCCAGAGGCTCCTTACACTATCTTCATATTTTTGGATTTTTTTTTCTTTTTGCTCTTCTGGTTGGGTGTTTTGTCCTTCCTCGTATTTCAAATCATTGATTTTGATTCTCGGGATCCTCTACTGTTGAATCCCTGTATATTACTCTTTATTTCAGTCAGTGCATGCTTAATTTCTGACTGGTCCTTTTCCTTTTTTTTTTGGCATTCTCACTAAGATCCTTGAAAGTCTCACTAAGTTCCTCAGAGGTTTCTAGAAGATTCTTGAGAAACCTTATAACTGTGGTTTTTGAACTCTATATCCAGTTTTCTTTCTTCCATTCCTTTCATTTGTGACATATTTCTGTCTCTGCATTTTGGCTGCTTCCCTGTGTTTGTTTCTATGTATTGGGTAGCTGCTAAGTCTGAGTTGATAGAGTGGCCTTGTGTAGTAGGTGTCCTATAGGGCCCAGTGGCTCAGCCTCCCCAATCACCTGAGATGGACACTGTTGGTGCACCCCTTTGTGGGCTGTGTGCACAGTGTTGTTGTAGTTGAGCCTTGATTGCTCTTGGTGTCACTGGGAGGAATTGACCTTCAGGCCAATTGGCTGTGGGGCCAGCTGCGACTACAGTGGGAGAGCTGCTGTGCAGGAGACACCCTTACGGAGCAGGACTTGCTTCAGTGGGGCTTTGGCACTCCGAGTCTACTCCTTGAATGTGTTGCTTATGCATGTGAAGAGTTGTGATCTGGTATGGTCTCACACTGACCACTGGGTACACTGGCTCTTGGGTCTCCAGGGAGGTGCAAAGTCAGCCAATGCCTGGGGCCATCCAGCAGGAGCAACAGAGAGATCTGCAAATTCCTCCTATTTGTATTGGGTTTGGAAATGCCCAGACGAGGACCAGCTGTGAAGCAAGGCAGGCTGGTGCTGGGTCTCGAGCCTTTTATTGATAGGTTTGGGAATCCCTGACCCAGCTATAGCTTGTTTGACAGATTTTTAGCCTGAGAAAGGAAAGACCATTCATATGCAAAAGCTGCTGCGCATAGCTTGTGTGGGGTTATAAATTGGGTGGGGCGGGGTCTCAGAGAATCACCAGGGTGGAGCAAACAGAAATGGCTGCCAGTCAGCCCTGCAGCCCTGCCCCGGGGAAGTCCCAGCACCGGAACAAGGACTGCCATAAGCACCTCCGTCTGGAAGAAAGTTGCCCCAAGTTCCAACCGCAATGCCAGACAGTCCAATTTCTCCCTGTATGTGTCTGGGTCCCCCAGAGCCTCGCCTGGCACTGGAGCTCAGAGGAAGTGAGAGCTTGTAAATTCAGTTCGTGGTGCCCGCCTTTTAGGAGGAGCAGCTGGGTCTCCAGCAGCCTGTGTGTCACTCAGCCCCAATCCCCACTGGTTTTTACAGTCCATAGTTCTTACTGCCCGTAGGGACTTCTTTCCCCAGCTCTGGAACCCTGGGCTGGGTGTCTGGTGTGGGGCTGGGACCCCTTGCTCCTCCAGGTGGCCTCCACAGAGGCTATCTCCCTCCCAATTATCTCCCCCAAGCTCGTTCTGTGCCTCCGCGCCTCCTACCAGTCTCAGTGTGCTTTCTTCTTTACTTCTCTAGTTGTAGGACTTCCATTCAGCCAGCTTTCTGGTGGTTCTGGATGATAGCTGTTCTGCATTTTAGTTGTAATTTTGATGTGGATGTGGGAGGCAGCAAGAATGGGCATTTACCTATGCTGCCATCATGGTTCTCTTTTATGTAGACTTCTTAAAATTCAGCTTCCCAGGAAAAATGAGTTGAGAGGTTGGAAGGTCACTGTGTGATAGGGCAGGTACTGAATCTCCCATTGCCCATCCTGAGGATGCTTGAACACAAGCTGAACTGCTCCTCTGCGGCATCTTTGCTGGAACTGCCCACTAAAATGGTCCTTGACATGCATTCAGTTGAGCAGCTTTCACTGCTTTTCTAGTTTCATCTGCCTGCTATGGTTCAAATGAGATACTTGTGGGCTGCCTTGGACCCTTTTTGGGAAGATGTGTGGCATATATGAAAAACAAAGTAAAATGGGTACATAGATTTAAGCAAAGGGTCCAAGAAACATTAACCTCTGTGATTCCAGAGCTGTTGGGGCAGAGGAAGAAGAATTGTGGAAGAATAGATGCCTAAGAGGTGAGGCTAGGAGGAGAGATCTGTAGACTTTTGAGTGAGCCAACTTGGCCAATAGCAGGGAAATAGGATGGGTTTTTTAAAATTAACTTTTAAGAATAGCTTTATTTGGGTACTTGTGAATAAATAATACTCTTACATGATTTAAAATTCATAATGGTACAAAAAGGTTTTCCTTCCATCCCGTCTCTGAACCTTCCAGTTCCTTCCCCGGAGGGTCTTTGAGTATCCTTCCAGATGTTTAATGCATGTAAAGTATTTGTTTTTAATGGAATTTTGATAAATTAACACTTACTCAAAGCTAATAAACTGATTCCGTTGAGTTCCTTTTATGAAAGATAACCAGGTTTTATTTAATTGCAGGGTTCAAATTTTACGACAGAGAACCTCTCATATATGCTCATACTGATTTAACCCCAGAGAAAACTCACCCCTCTGTTAATCTTCAGCAAACCCAGGTTTTCATGACTATGAGTTTATGGGAGAACCAATATGATTAGGTTTCCCAGAGGCAGGTGTTTTTTGTTGTTAGTTGTGGGGATCCTCGATGGGTTGCCACATTTATCTTGGTCCAGTGTTTGACTCTTGTCTGTTGACTTTGTTAGGTGTTAGAGCCGCAGATCAGATGCTGTGCATGTGTGGTGCCCCTGCCTGCTCAGCCACATCCTTCTGTTCTAGGTTCTCCCATGGCACCAGCCAGTGTGGGCAACTGTAGTGTAAGCAACTGCAGTGTGGGCAACTGCAGCCCTGAAGCAGTGTGGCCCAAAACGGAACCTCTGGAGATGGAAGTACCCCAGGCACCAATACAGCCCTTCTATAGCTCTCCAGAGCTGTGGATCAGCTCTCTTCCAAGTAAGTGAGCCCTGGGCTTTCTTGATGGGTCTTCAGCTCCTAATATAGTCCCTTCCTGCCTTGCCTTCTGCTTCCATTTCTTTGCCTTGTATAGAATAGCTACCTTTTCCACAGGTACCTTCTGCGTATGGCTCCTGACCAGCTGATGATGGGTTACCAGGGCAGAAATAGGCCAGGTGATGATGAGTTATCAGGGCAGAAATAAAGAGACAGTAGCCTGTGCCTAATTGCCCAAGAGGATGCTCTGATTGGTTTCAGCTCCAGGTTACTCACCTTTTAAGTGGGTGGGAGTCCTGGTTTTATCAGTTTGGTTAGGGGATTTGGGGATAAGGCTAGTGGTGGGATAGGGAGGTAATGGCCATGGATTTAGTAAAGGGGGCTTTTAGATTTTGAGAGGCTTTAGGGTTTAGAGAAAATCTCTTTCTGGATTGGGCACAAATTTATTTCAATGAAGAATCATTGTCGCCCTAGCTGGGTAGCAGAGCATCGTCCTGATGTGCTAAGGTTGATCCTCGGTCAGGGCACCCTATTGTCTGTGTCCATGCAATGAATTCATAAATAAGTGGAGCAAGTCGATGTTTCTCTCCCTCTCTCCCTTCCTCTCTCTCTCTCTAAAATCAATTAACAAAATTTTAAAAATTATATTAAAATAAAAAAAGAATCAATGTCAATTCTCCATCTTCCCTTTCAATCTACACATGGGGGGAAGCGGGGGAGAATGCTAGAATTTTGTCCAAGAGGCTAATAGCTTTAATAGACATAGGGAGACTTGCTGAGTGAAAATTTAGTTTGCTGTGAGCTGTATCTTTTTTATGATATATTGTTAAAACAGAAAGATGAGTTGGTATTCTTGTTTTGCTGCTTTCTTTAAAAATATGACACAAAACCAGATACCTTAGTTTCTAGCTCCTTCCCATGCCTATAGATACAGAGACTCAGTATGAAATGGGAAGACCAGGACTCGGACCTTAGCTTGGAGGAATTCTAGCCCTTAGGGTGTGGTGATTGAACAGAGATAGGAATGATGGACCTTTGAACTGTTTGCTTCAAGACAGCCTTTTGCGTGACTGTTTCAGGGTTATGTTGATGTCTCCCTCTATTGCAGGGAGGATAACTATGGCCATGGCCTTCCTGAACGCTGGTAGAAAGGTGGCTCCATCTTGATGGACTTGTATGAGTCTTAGGGATAAATGGGCAGAGCAGCAGAACAGGACCCTCACTGTCCTCTCTCACCTTGCAGTGACTGACCTGGACATCAAGTTTCAGTACCGTGGGAAGGAGTATGTGCAGACCTTGACCGTGAGCAACCCCCAGGGCTGCCGGCTCTTCTATGGGGATCTGGGTCCCATGCCTGACCAGGAGGAGCTCTTTGGTCCTGTCAGTCTGGAGCAGGTCAAGTTCCCAGGTCCGGAGCACATCACCAATGAGAAGCAGAAGCTGTTCACCAGCAAGCTGCTAGACGTCATGGACAGAGGACTGATCCTGGAGGTCAGCGGTCACGCCATTTATGCCATCAGGCTGTGCCAGTGCAAGGTGTACTGGTCGGGGCCATGTGCCCCATCACTTGTTGCTCCCAACCTGATTGAGAGGCAAAAGAAGGTCAAACTCTTTTGTCTGGAAACATTCCTTAGTGGTGAGTCTCTTTTCAGAAGGTTGATGGGTGGGAAGTGGTCCCTGGAAATATGTCTTCCTCCATCCCTCCTCCCTTTCCTGGCTCTGCAAAGGTTTTTTTTTCTGGAGGAAGTAAAGGTCGAAAAGAACCTTGGTTCTGAGAAATGAAAGTGACCTGGGCAACAAAGAAGGGCGTTCCACTCCAATGCTCTGTACTTAGACACTATTTTTAGTTGGTTTTTAGCACCTTTAGTGGCAGAAGAGGCAAACAGCCTCGTCATTAGCTCCCAAATGCTACCAGTTTATCCTTAACGTTGGAAGGTGACCCTGTTCATCATAATCAGCAAGACGTATACTCTTCTCCTTTGAAAAATATCCGAATGGTGACTTCAAGCAGGCACATTTAGGGAGAGCACTGCATTGTGAATTTTACAATGTGGTTTGAACCCCAAGTCTAACTCAGTGGTTTCCTCTGAAATGATGAAAATGTTCTGTATTTGTGTTGTCCAGTATGGTAGCCACTAGCCACGTGGCTATTGAGCATGTTCATGTGACTAAGCAACTAATTTTAATGAACTTAAATTGAATAGCCACATGTGGTGGCTAGTGCCTACCATATTAGGATGGTATTTACAGAGTGGGTATGGAATGACCCAGTACACCAAACCTGCTCTCCACCTTCTGCAGAACTCATTGCCCACCAGAAGGGACAGATAGAGAAGCAGCCGCCATTTGAGATCTACTTATGCTTTGGAGAAGAATGGCCAGACGGGAAACCCCCGGAAAGGAAACTCATCTTGGTTCAGGTGAGGAGATAAGGATATGTCAATAACTCTTTACCTTTTCATCAAAGCTTTAGCTCCTAGGTCTGAGGTAGAGCCCTGAGCAAAGGACCCATCAGACTGTGTGGGTTTTAATCCCATCAGATGGAGTACCAGACTCAAGCTTTGCACATTGCACAGTAGGTCCACGATGGGGAATACCAGGTCCTCAAAGTGGGTGACAGTTTTAGTGGAGACCTTGGCTTTCATTCTCTTACTGACATTAGAGTCTTGCTGAAACCTAACAGGATATGACCCTTACAGCTTTTTGACAAAAACCTTTCAGTTACTTTTAAGAACACAACCTTATTCTAGGAAGTAAAATCAAGATCACTTGGGTTTGGCCCCTGGATTTGTACAAGACTAGGCAACAGATGAAATTTGGGTAAACGGCTTGCTGAATAAGCAGTTACTTGTTTAGATATGTGATATGATGCTACCTCTAGATTCTTTACCTTCATTTTGAACCAACTTTTAGAATAAACCCTAATAGGATGGTTCGGAGAGATGAAGGCATATCCTATATCTAGAGTGGGGGAGGGGGGGTTCCGTAGGGCCTCACTGGTCCTTCCTTCAATCTTGAGTCCCTCCTGCTGTTGAAAAATACCCTTTCCTCAGCAGATGCCTGTGTGCTCTGTGTCCTGAACAGGTTATTCCGGTGGTGGCTCGAATGATCTACGAGATGTTTTCTGGTGATTTCACACGATCCTTTGACAGTGGCAGTGTCCGCCTGCAGATCTCGACTCCAGACATCAAAGATAACATTGTTGCTCAGCTGAAGCAGCTGTATCGCATCCTCCAAACCCAGGAAAGCTGGCAGCCCATGCAGTCTACCCCCAACATGCAGCTGCCCCCGGCCCTGCCGGCTCAGTAATCGCGAATGCCATCTTCCTTCTCTTTTTTTACAATATTGTACATATGGATATTTTTTATTATTCAGATTTAACCAGCTTGTAAAACCCCTTTTCTTTCTAACAATGTTAGTAGTTTCTGACTCTCCAAATATGCCTGGTTCTTCAAGTTGATTTAATTTATGGAAAAATCACCCTTTATACTTTCCCTTTCTTTTTTACAAACATCCCAATGGTAGTAGAATTGTAGTAGAAGGAGATTTGGACACCAGGGTTCTAACGACGGCTTTACTCTCCATGTACGACCTTGAACCAAGTCATTTAACCTCTGGGCTTCAGATTCATTACTGTCAAAGTGAAGGGGTTGGAACGATGCCTGAAATAATGCCAGCTTTAAAACTCTGACTCGATGACCTCATTCTACTTGTACAAGGCAAAACTGCCTGGAACAGAACCCTTCTGAATTGTTCTTGTACCACTTTTTTTTTTCTTGCCTTCATTAAAGTTCCCTCAAGCAGTGATTTGTCCAAGATTGATCTCTGTTTGACCTGTTCTGCTAGTATAGTTAGCTGGCTCCCCGATGGGGGAAGTGAGAGGGAAGGGAGCCAGCTGGTTGCTTAGGAACCAAACATGATATCTAAATAGAAATAGGTGCCAAAGTCTGAAAGTCACCCGGCCTGTGGAGTAAATGCTCATAAATTGAGCTTCTAAAGGGAAGCTGTCAACACAGAAGGCCCAGGATCCCATGGACGAATTGGTTGGCTGGTGTTTGCCTCGTCACCACTCAGATACCACTGTGTGTGTGTGTGGGGGGGGGGGGGGGGCGGGTAGATGAAAGTGTGTGACTTGCTGGCAGCCTTCAGAGAGGACAGAGCCCGCTTTTTTTTTTATTCTCTGAGGAAGACCTGGGGATGAGCTGGGCATCTAGGAAAACTGCTGAGTATAAAAGGGACAGTCCCTCCTTGTTTGGAGAATTTTACAGCCTTCTTATCATTTGGGTTATTTGCATTTGGGGAAAAATAGGGTGTTGAGTGGGTTAAGGCCAAGGTGAAGAAGGGCTGGGAAGTGTTTTTCCGGGAAAAGGCTCACCTTAGAACAAACCTGCTTGTCTCCCTAGTGGAGGTAGCTGGGTGTGAATAATGAAGGTGTTGAACTTTGCATCTATAAGTGCCATGAATTGGTCTTATTTATTAACTTTTGCTAGGCCCCTGACCCTTTGCCTTTTTTTTTTTAAACGGGTAAAATCACACATGATTTAAATTTCAAAGACATCATGGAAAATATGATGCTAATCTCTGGTAGCACACCCAATCCTCTTGCATACTGATGGCTATTGGTGCCAGGCCATATTTACTACTAGAAAGCCCATGTCTAGTCTGTTACCCTTAAACCAAGCCACCTCCTACCTGCTACTGGAGTCGAGCTAGCTGAAAAGTTAAGCTAGTTTTATTTCAAAACCCGAGCTTCAATTCAATCACAGGTGTCAGTGGGACTTATTTCGAATGCTTAAGCCCTAGTTTTAGAGTCTCTAAGGGACTAGTAGGATCTGTTATTACTAAAGTCTGACCAAGAGAAATCTGGGTAAAGGTGAGGTGCTCAGAAATTTGAGGTGAGCAGAAATTTGGCTTCTAGACCAGAAAATATGCAAGGTATAGAAACTATATTTTTGGTTATTTTGCAGGGTGGGTGAAGTGAGGGTTTTGGTTTTGATGTCTGTCTGTCTCTGTCTGTGTCTGCATAGCTCCAAATGATAAAGAATTCACTGTAGATAAATGGGTAGAGCTGGTCCCTTTCCCTTCTTCTGTGAGATGCTAACAGCCAGGCTGTCCATCTGGATGGGGGCCCAGAAAATGTGAAGCTGGGTATTGAAAATAGTGTTCTGAAGTGCCAAGAAGCATCCAACTTTAATATGTGACTGTAATGAAAACTTTATAAACATGTCAGAGGACTGGATGAGTGGCTTTATGTGGTCTTAACTAGATCCTGGGTGTCCTTTTTTGGAGACCCAGGTTACTATCCCCTTTAGTGGCTAAACCACTCATTCCCTTGGTGTCTTCTACTTCCTTGCCTTCACCTTGATGAAGACTGGGAAGAGTTAGATGGTGTCAGCAACTCTTCTTTTCCTTCACTGTCCACTCTACCACCAAAGTTAGCTCAAAGTGAAAAGGATCCACTGGAGGTAAACAGGGAGGGCAAGTGTTGGATCGCCACATATAATTAGGTCTCTGGTCAATGTTGCCATAGCACCCTGTACTTTCTCTTTCAGAGTCATCAATTCCCTTGTAATTGCTCAGCATCTGTGTCTTACTTGACTACAAACTTGCTGAAGGTAGGGACTGTTCATTTTGGATTTTGATGCCAGCTCTTAGCATATTTTCTGGTAATATAGTATGTTTTCAAAGATTTGTTGTTAGAATAAATGAGTGAGCTAAGTAAGTCTTTTATTTTAGGGATTTGTTGGTAACCACCATGGTAAAATAAATATGGGGCAGGAAAAAATTCTAAAATTAGTTTCTGGTCTCTGCTTCTGACTCCCTCTGAGTTCAGGACCAGGGTGAGACTGGAACCCCTACAAACTAGTCCTCCTTCCAGGCTGGCCCCATCTTTACTCCATAATGGTCTCTTCATCTTCTGAAAACACTTCCAAGATAGGACCAGTAGTGAAACCTCCAGTGTGGGTGCCTGCAATTCCCTTAACCTCTGCCCTGCCCATGTTATCAATAAATTTGGGTCATATTCTCAGATAAAAGTTTTCTCAAAATCTTCCCCCCCAATTTATGGGTCTGATTGCTGGTAGTTAAAGAGGTGTTAACCCGTCGGTGAAATACTACTTTTCTTAAAGAGCTGATTGAAAACTGTCTGCATCTCCCTGTCTCATTTCTCATGTGAAGTCGGCAAATTGAATTCCTACAACTTAAGCTGCATGAAGGGGGGGGGGGGATTGTTTTGTGCGCTGTGACACCTCCGAGAAGCATGCCTAGCACACATTAGTTCACCGGGAGTACTCCTGCCCTTCACACCCCGCTTAGACAGGACCAACCTGGACCGGGATAGCACTGGTCCACCCACTTCTCAGAACTGAGCCACTCAAGTTTAGGGTTTAGGCGGGTCAAAGCTGACAAAACAAAACAAACCTCTGAAACTCTGTCGCACCAAAGGAGGCGTGGAGATTCTGCAAAACACGTCGCGCCGCGTTGAGCTAAATCTCCTTTGGAGGGGAAATCGCATTTCTAGGCACAAATGAAAGTGTTTTTGCACCGCCTGGAGCCAGCTGCCGGAAGCCGAGGAGGGTAGCAGCGGGCTGCCAATCAACCAGGTCCCGCCTTCTCAGGGCCACTTCCGCTCCTCGCGGTTCCTATACTGAGGGGCGGGGCCAGCTTCTGGTGGTAGGAAAGGACCGGCCTCCCGGCGAGCGGGCTGGTGACGTCATGGAAGGCGGCGGGGGTGGGGGAGGAGTCGCGTGGGGCATGCGCAGTAGACCGGCTCTGCCGACCGGAAGCCGAGAGGGCGGGATTTCCCGTGGGGCGGCGGGTTGCAAGGTCCG
The DNA here is from genome assembly GCF_000147115.1 of Myotis lucifugus. Taxonomy (NCBI): domain Eukaryota; kingdom Metazoa; phylum Chordata; class Mammalia; order Chiroptera; family Vespertilionidae; genus Myotis; species Myotis lucifugus. The sequence goes on from NW_005871113.1 coordinate 5,868,933, forward strand.
TGGCTTGTGTGGCGGCGCGAAGGGACTGGAAAAAGAAGTTCCTGAGCCCGCGAACCTGCAGCGGAAGTGGAAGAAGAACGTATGTGTGTGATGCCGAGCCCTCTGTCTGGTTTAATAAGTCACGATAATTGGCTCCGAAAAGGGTGTGGGCATTGGAGTGAGCCCTTCCGCGGAGGGTCCGTGGATGTCCACCAGGAGGGATGGCGGAAATTAAAATACCACCCTCCTGCAACTCTTACACATTTCATTTATTTACTTTTACAGGGTGAGATGGTTATCAGTCCACATTCTAGTGTATGTCATTTTCATCAGATGTCTATTCTCAGAACTCTGCTGGCAGGAAGAGAAGGGGAAATTGGCGGTGGAAAGAGTACATTTGGAGCCTAGAACTCTGCCTCCGAGGGCAGTTTTAGGTGAAATGCTCAGAATTTTGCAAGAGACTGTCTTGCCTCTTCGTTGCCCCAAACTTCTCACAGTTTGAATCAGAGAAAGTAATTTACAAAAGCCACAATTTGGAATAGAAGCCAGAAAGAATATAAATCTACCCCTAAATCCAGAAAGACACGTGTATTTGGGGCTCCAGGAGACGGAGTCAACCGTAGAAATCACCCCATCTTGCCTGGGTTAGCATTCCAAAGCATAAGGAGGGACAATGACCTTTGGAAGATGCTATAAGCCAGGGGAGAGCTGTTGTCAGGTGTCTTGGTATGTATGTCACTGGCTGGTTGTTAATAATCCCCTGGCCCTGCTTTGTTTTTAGGTCCTTCAAGTGTCGGGAGCTCAGAGATGTGGCCCAGGGGAGGGAACTGTCTCTAGTTAAAGAGGCCATGCCTGATGTTGCTTCCAGATCCCATGTCGACACCAAGTCCTCAGTTGCTGGTGGCAGCTGCTCAGCAGACCCTGAGCATGGGAAAGAGACGGGGCCTGGCCCGAGCTGTCTGCCTTCACCTCGCCGGAGAGGTCCTGGCTGTGGCCCGGGGACTGAAGCCAGCCCTGCTGTATGATTGCAACGGTGCGGGGACATCAGAGCTCCAGAGCTATCTGGGGGAGCTGCAGGGCCTGGGCTTCCTGACCAAGGGACTTCACATCCTTGATATTGGAGGCAACAGCCTGATCGTCATACCTGAACATGTATGTCAGCACCTGGAGCAGGTGCTGCTTGGTCCTGTAGCCTTTGTGGATGTTTCCAGCTCCCAATCTCACCCTTCTATCCGCTCCCTGGACCAGCTTCAGGACTTGAAGTCCCTCATTGCTGAGATCATCACCCATTTGCAGGGGTTGCAGAGGGACCTGTCCCTGGCCGTCTCCTGCAGCAGACTCTGCTCCCCAGACTGGAATCTCTGTACTGTGTTTGGGATTCTCCTGGGCTATCCTGTTCCCTATACCTTTCACCTGAACCAGGGAGATGACAACTGCTTAGCCATGACCCCACTACGGGTGTTCACCGCTCGGATCTCATGGCTTCTTGGTCAACCCCCAGTCTTGCTCTATTCCTTCAGTGTCCCAGAAAGCTTGTTCCCAGCCCTGAGAGACATTCTAAACACTTGGGAGAAGGACCTGAGGACTCGATGTACGGCTCAGAATGACTTTACTGACCTCAGCATCTCCTCTGAGATAGTCACCCTGCCAGTTGTGGCCCTCTAACTCCCGTGTAGAAAGTACTCACTAAATATTCAGCTCTAAGTCAGGGATTACAAATAGGCATCATCTCAAGTGTCAATTCTGAGCATCTTGACAACACCAGGGAAGAATGCTCTAGTCAACTGGCCACATCTGTGACGGGCACGGGAACAGGTGGCGGCGGCAGCATTGGTAGTACATACTTGCCATTTCTATACTAAGGAGTCCTCTTGACTTAACTGAGATGTCTATTCCTTTTTCACTAGATAGAAGATAGAAGGAAAGAGATTGTGGAGAAGGGGAGTGAGGGGGTAGGTGGAGAAGGTTAGTATAAGGGGGAAAATAGCTATTTAAAAAAAGGATTGTGGAGAAGAAGGGAGGTGGAGGACAAGTAGTGTACCCTTGTATATGGTAATGTAAATATACTCTGTGGGTAGTGTTCACTAGAAAATAGCAGGCCTGGGCTTTACTGCATGTTTATATAGCTCCAACTGAATTGGACTAAGGAAAGTAGACCAGGATGCTCAAGTGTCTTATATTTGTGATGTGATGGGTTGGTCATTCATGAATGAACAATTCTGGGAAACAGATTGTCAGGCGAAGTTTATTTGTTTATTTTACAGTAGGTGGAAAAAAATAATAAAGTTAGAAATCTCAGTTGAGTTGGGAAAACCCACACTTGAAAGTATCCAAACCTTCTGAGTTTTTTTATTGAGTTTTTTGCTCCTGATTTTCACCCAAGGTGGCTGTCACAAGTTATTCAGATCATCAGGCTGTCCTTATTGGCCAGGAACACTGCTAGTGCTATAGCAATCATCACGATCAGCATTGATAGCCATCGGCCACACTGCCTCTGAGGGTGGAGGGGGAGAAGAGAGAAGCCATGGGTTGGTTGGAGAAGATATAGGCAAAAACAATTTTCCTTCCCATTCTGGCCCCGTGGGAAATCTTGGGTTGGTGGAAGAGGGGAAGGTTTTTTCTATCACTTTGTTACCTCCCTTGGGATAAAACCACTTTGCTGGTAGTCACTGGCCCATAAGCCAGGATCATTGGCCCAGGGAACCACAGCTAGCTGGGGCCAGATACTTAAATACAAGTCCAATCAAAGGTGGAAAATAACTCAGCAAAATTGTATTGTTCTCTGTTCATATTCCTTGTCACATTTTCTCTCCTCATTCTGTCCTTGCCACTACACTCAATAGGCCAAAAAACACCATTTCACATTTTAGCTAATAGTCCTTTCAGGCTTAAGAGTTGTTCCATGAAAAAAAAAAAAATGCCCTGGCTGGTGTGCTCAGTAGTTAGAGTGTTGCCCTGTGCACAGAAGAGTTGCGGGTTCGATTCCTGGTCAAGGGCATGTACCTGGGTTGCAAGTTCGTTCTCCGGCCCATTGGGCTGTATGCAGGAGGCAACCAATCAATGTGTCTCTCATATTGATGCTTCTCACTCCTCCCTCCCACTCTAAAGTCAATGGGAACATATCCTGGGGTAAGGATTAACAACAACAACAATGTTCCATGCAAATTAAGCTGGGGTGCATAAGCCAGTGTTTCTTTCCAAGGTTGCTGTACTGTCTGTCGGTATAAACCAAGCTGAATGGGACAGGCTGGTCAGAAGATGTGGCTAAAGGAGGAATAGTCCCACCATCATCTAGGGCTGTATGGGAGGATCACGCTCTTACTCTGGGAGGCAGCTGCTGGCTCTGGTTCAGCTCTTCTCGACAGTGCTGCAGCGTACGCAGGCAGGAGAGGTACTCATCACTGAGGTTGTCTAACTCTGAATGCAGTTCTCTGCACTGCGGGGGAGAATACCACCAAGGTCATCACCAGGTAAAGGAGAAGGCCCCCTGTCAGTTACCCATTCATTCATTTGGAATTTGTACCTTCCTTCCTTCCCAGGCCTCAGTGATTTCAGTTTGCCTTTTGCTGTTTGACCTAGTTTGTCTGGAATGTGTTCATTTACATGAGTGATTATAATGCATATTATATATTAATTACTTATATTTGTTATATAAGTGTGTGTTTTCATGTGACAGTGAGCAAGTGCTTTGTAAAGGGGACATCAAAAAAATGAAATTCTTATAGAACAGAAGACCTGGAAGTGATCACAGTACAAGGCTCTTGGTCAGTAGCCAAGGATATGTGTTTGCGAATTTGTAGATAGGAAGAGTTTTGTTACTTAAAAGACTATAAAGTTTTAACATACTCAGTGTAGCGCAAAGTTTGAGGAGTTAATGTTCATGAAGTGTATTTGAGTTTAGGTTGACTTACTAAAAAGTAGCTAATAAAATGAATAAGGATTGTATAAGGAAGGAAAACGATAGACAAACTAACCCTAAAGCAAGACAGTTTTTATAGTCAAATGAATACTTGGAGGCATCCAATCACAATGTTTAGTGTTGAAATCCCTGCTCTCTGGATGCCTCCAGCAGTTTTCCCTATCGCTGTAGGCTGAGCCCCCCACTACTACCTGAGGTCACCGTCTCACCTCCTTTTCCTTGGCCTGGAGCTGCAAAGTCTTCTTTTGCAGCTGGTCTTTGAAATCCCAGTCTTTCTCCTTCCCTGTACCCTCAGGCTCCACTTCGTTAAGGGAGGGCTTTGGACTCCGCACAGACAAAGCCTGATCTAAAAAAGCAGCCAGATTCTCAGTGATGGTAAGGCCCACACCTCTGAGGAAGGGCCCTGTCAATGAGAGGACCCCTGGGAGTGAGGAGAAGGGTGGGGAGGGAGAAAGAGAGGGCCTGTCTTTGGTTAGACTTCATGGGATGGAATTCTCTGACTTTTAAAGCACTCCCATTGGGACCCTGCTCAGACTGGACAGAGAGCTGGAAATTGAGCCCCACTGAGGGCAAAGTTGGCATCTTTTCTTTTTATCCCTAGTCCTGTCTAATGCCAGATACTTTTAGAGTATACTTCTTAATCCAATTTCTTTGGTTAGGGGTCATAACCCCCTTCCTTTCTGTCCTTATTTCAGTCATGAGAAGGCAGTCACATCCTAGAATTCATCTTCGTGTGGTTAAAGATGGTTTTTCAGCCACCTGGCAGTCTTAGTCTTGTGAAGAGCCCACTGGACTAGTGGTTAAATTCTGCATTGTTGTCTTAGCTGTGTCTTTAATTTGTGTGACCATAAGACCTTCATTTTCTTATCCATACTATGTGGGTGTAATGATTTCTGCCTTCCATTTACCCAGTGATTGTGATGAGAAAACAAAAGGCCTTGTGTAGTGGTAAGGGAGGAGTTTTTGCCCCTCCATATACATGATGGATTCTCAGGAAGCTAAGGCAACAGATTCCTGAGGGCTGAGAGTGAGGTCACTTCTGCATGCAACATGGTTTAGAGGGGAAGTTGGATGTGATTTGGAAAGTCAAGTGTAAAAATTGACATGCAATCCTGAGTTCAAAATCAATTTATTGAAATGTTCAACACAGACATGTTTTGCAGGGGAAGTAGAAATCCCTTTTCGCAGTTTACATACCTCTCAGGGTAGGAGGCTAACTAGTTAAAGTGTTCTCAGAGCCAATGATCAGCCCTTAACAAGCTTCCCCAGATCCCTGACCTAACAGATGCCAGAACTGGATGGGACTCCAAGAGGCCATGTAGTCCATCCCCCTGCCTCTAGGCAGGCATGGCAAGAGCAATGTCTTAGAATTTGTGGAAGTAAATTTGCTGACCTTTCTTTATTAAGAGTTTCTCCTGCTCTTGAAGCTGTAAGGATTGACTCTGAAGCAGACCTGTTGGAAAACACAAGAAACTTGTCTGTGTTGGTATGTTTACTGCAAAGCATGGCTTTTCAGAACTTTGCTCAGAACCTTAATTATTAAAGATGTCCCCATCTATTATTGGTTAAATTGTGTTGAAGTCATAACTTGTAGTATCTCAGCATGTGATCTTTTTGGAGATAGGTATTTTACAGAGGTAATCAAGTTAAAATAGGACATTAGGGTGGCCTAATCGGATATGACTGGCATCCTTATAAAAAGGGGACATTTGGACACAGACATGCATAGAAAGAAGACATGTGAAGAGACACACAGGGAAGACAGCAGCTACAAGCCAAAGGGAAGTAGCCTGGAACAGATCCTTCCCTCAAAACCCTCAGAAGGAAACAACCTTACTGACACCTTGATCTTGGACTCTAGCCTCTAGAACTGTGAGAAACTAAATTTCTGTTCTTGAGTCACCCAGTCTGTGGTCCTGTTATGAATGCACCATCTTATATCTCTTCCGACTGTGTCTTTACCTTTAAGTCTCTGCTTAATTGTCACCTTAAAACAGTGGTTCTCAACCTTCCTGATGCCGCGACCCTTTAATACAGTTCCTCATGTTGTGGTGACCCCCAACCATAAAGTTATTTTCGTTGCTACTTCATAACTGTAATTTTGCTACTGTTATGAATCGTAATGTAAATATCTGATATGCAGGATGTATTTTCATTATTACAAATTGAACATAATTAAAGCATAGTGATTAATCACAAAAAACAATATGCAATTATATATGTGTTTTCCGATGGTCTTAGGCGACCCCTGTGAAAGGGTGGTTCGACCCCCAAAGGGGTCGCGACCCACAGGTTGAGAACCGCTGCCTTAGAAGAAAGGCTTTCCCAGATGACCCTGTATAAAATAGCAACATTTTCCTTTAGCCTGCTGTATTTTTCTCCATAGCAGTTCTCACTACCTGACACATTTGTTCACAGAAACTCCATACTTTACTCCAGAGCTTACTTAGAATGTCAGCTTCGCGAGGGAAGGAACCGTATCAGTTATGTTCATTACTGTATCCTCAGTGTGCATAGCTAGAGTGGCCAGCACTTGGTAGGGGCTCATGCCATGTGTATTGAATACATAAGTGATTTTCAAGTGACTTCTTTTCCACTCAGCGCCTGCTCTGGAGAACCGCTGTATTAATGGGATCAGGTTCTCCAGCTTCTCAGAAATTGTCTACTCTTCTTATGAAAAGTCCCTTCCCCTCTTTGGCCCCAAAATATAGTGTTGAAGTGGCACGTGTGGAGTGAGCTCACTTTCTGAACCATTCTCGTGACCAAGGTCTATGTGACATATTCATGTACGTAAAGAGAATATACAAAATAAGAACTACCTTCGAAAACTTAACACTTTAAAAAACCTGTAGTTCTGGGGGAAATGCAGATGGTTGTCACTGGCATGGAAGGAAAAAGGCAGAAAAGAAAAAAAAGGACAGGCTAATATATAACGTGTGAAGAGCTACGTAAATGACCTCACTTCACAGAACAGGGATGTCAGAGGAAGGGGAGCTGCCAAAGACGGGACCCCAACCCCTCCTCTGGACAAACACCGAAAGGCCAGCTGTGCTACTTTTCGAATCTGGAAAGGGAACTTACTCTGCAACTGCTGTACTTTGGTCACCAGGGCGAGTTTCTCCTCCTCGGACCTCTTTAGTTGATCTAAAAATGAAATAATACAAACCAAGATAGAAGAACCCAAGATTAATGCACCCGACACCCGAGGATGGAAATTCCTCATAGGTACTGCCTTGGCCGTGGCCTCTGATATGTGTCAAGTGCAAGTTGCCCTTCCTCCTACTTGTCCCTGCTCTGAAGAGGTAAACCAGAACCAAAGTACCTTGGATGTCATTTGCATTAACAAATGGGGTGACTTAAGTGCTGTATTTGCCCACGGTTTGGTCGTCTCTCAGCGGACTGCTCAGAAACCTTTCAACGGACCTTTCCCTTTCAAATCAGGAATGTGGCCGGGACACATGTGACTGATGTGAAGCAGCTGTGGTCCGGCCCAGAGGGATGGGCTGGAAAAGAGCTGATTCTCCAAGATGCGCTAGTGCCACAAAATCAGTGTTCAGTCATGGATGATTATAGCAGCCCTGCCTTTCCCTCAAGGTACAATGGAATCTTAAAGCCAACCAAACAAACCAATGAAAGACCGAGTGAAGCCCTTTTCTCCATCCAGCTTCTTTCGCTGGTCTCACTCGAGGCCCCCCGAGGAGAAGGGTACCTTGGAGGTGCTGGGTGTCCGAGCTGCACAGGTCTCTGTCTCCCTGTAGGCACTCAATCTTGGCCTGCAGTTCCTGGTGCTCATTCTCCAGAAGTTGCAGAGCCTGGTTCATCTGCAAGTCTCTACTGTCTGCTCCCTGCAGGGAGGAAGGGGGGCGGATGCAGAAGGAGGTCAGTGCTAGGGCGGAGGGTGGGGGCAGATCCCGTGGAAGAGGAAAATTACAGGAGAGTGTAGGGCCCTCGGCAAATCTTTCTCAATCTGCTCCTTTCTCTCGGCTGCCCATATCTCAGTGACCAGCATGATCGCCCATCCAGTCTCCCAAGCTCTAAACCTGGGAGTCACCTTGATTTCTCTCTTACTTTCTCCCAGTACAGTGGGGCCTTGACTTACGAGTGTCCCGACTAACGAGTTTTTTGAGATACCAGCTGTCTCTCGGCCAATTTTTTGCATTGAGTTGACAGAGTAATTTGAGTTAAGGAGCTCCTTAACGAGCTCGGTCTCGGAAGGAATTAAACTCATAAGTCAAGGCCCCACTGTATTCAGTTGGTCATCAACCCTTGTCAAGTCAAGCTCCTTTACAGCTCACACCTGTCTCATCTCTATCCCTATGACCACTCCCTTCGTTCAGACTCTAATAATATTATATGGGTTAATGCAAACTCTTTCAATGCTGCAGTTACAAGGTCCTTTCTAAAAAGCAAATGTGATCCTGTCACACAACCTGCTTCAATCTCTCAGTAGATTCCCAGCGTCCTAAGGACCAGGTCCAACTTCCTCGGCATGATTCCTACTTAATAGGCCCGGGCTTTCATTCTGTGCCTTCTCCACCCAAGCGGAACTGCTTGCAGATTTCCTAAGCACTGTACTTTCTGGCCATTGCCTTTGCCCATGGAACTGCTTCTGCCTGGAGCCTCCTTATCCACCCTTTTCACCTGGTTAACTTCTACTCATGCTCAAGATTCAACCCAAGAATCATGTAAGTTCTGATAAATCTTACCCTTAGCCCCCAACATCATGGGCTAGGTAGCTTTTCTTAGTGTTCACACAGTATCCCCTGCATGTCTCTATCTTTCCATTCTACAGCCTTTCTATGAACGGGACGACTCTCCAAACTACTGAACCGCACAGCCTGGGCCCCATGCCTTTCATCTTTATGCTCTGTGATTTGGGGGAACACAGGTAGCTGTTATTGTCAAATCTGGATTGCCCACTGGGTAAGCAGTGACCTAGATAATGCAAATTTAGGGATCAATATGAAATCTTTCCCATTTAGCTTTGGAATCATCTGAAAATTTGGATTTAAATGTGAATGGGTCTTGTGTCCTTAGAATTTTCATTAGAAAGCATCTCCAGGAATTATTGGTTGAGGTCATACATGGGTGTGTCCCAATTATTGGACTTAACTGTGCTGGTCACTGGACAGCTTTATCCTCCATTGAACATGAATTCATTGGCATTCTGGATTGTATGTCGGTCTCTTATGAGCTTGATTGGCATAATTTAGAGTCTGACAAAAGAGATCATACTGAAAATTTAAAGTTGTGGATCAGCAAATCTATAGACTCGTCTATAAACTTTTCTGCAAGACTCCAACTGTGTGGCCAGGTCCACCTTATCTCCCTAACTCCAGATAGGAGCAGTCTTCCTGCTCCAACTCATTCTCTTATTTGACATGTCCCTACTTATCAGAAACACATCGCTTCTAAAGTGTGAAATCTGATTTCTTTCTATCTCTTGTAATCCAAGATCAGGCCAATCAAGAGATTACTGAAGCTGGATAACAATGTCACAGGGAAGCCAAGAGTCACAGCCTTACAACATTCTCTGCAGGTTGCTACAAGATGAAAGTTGCCCATGGAATGAAAAGAATTTTGCAAAATTTCATTATGACATTCAACTCATCTGTTCAAAAATTGGGACCTGTGTGGGCCTAGTTGGGTGGTGTGAATCTTTACCAAGGTTCCTCCCTATAGCTCCAGGTATTCTCAAGGTTGCCCTGGAGCTGGCGAAGTGCTTGGTGCTGGGATTCCTTCCCAGGGTGCAAAGTGAAGGGCATTGGGAGAAAGGGAGAGGAGGATAGAGATAGAATGTGGACATATGGTATATTGGGGATCAAAGTGAAAATGGCAAAGCCAGAACTGGGTGAGTAGGAGTGTTGCCTTAAACTCTATCAGGTGGCATTTCTAGAGGATAAGATTGAGATTCAAGCATTCTCCTTTAATTCTAGATTCCTGGGCTAGAAGTGTTCTCCAGAATGCTTACCTGGGTACAGGTGTACAGCTGGTTTTCTAAGGATCTCAGTTTGCCCTTCAATTTGTCTTCATTAAGCTGTCCCTGGAAGAAATAAGACGAATAAAAGAGTTTGGGCCAAAGTATAGTGTACAAAGTGTTTTGTTCCGTATTCCCAGCCTAATGTCTAGAACAGCCCTGGGCAAACTACGGCCCGCGGGCCGAATCCGGCCCGTTTGAAATGAATAAAACTAAAAAAAAAAAGACCGTACCCTTTTATGTAATGATGTCTACTTTGAATTTATATTAGTTCACACAAACACTCCATCCATGCTTTTGTTCCGGCCCTCCGGTCCAGTTTAAGAACCCATTGTGGCCCTCGAGTCAAAAAGTTTGCCCACCCCTGGTAGAACATGGTCCATGCTCAATGTTTGGCAAACTGAACTCTTTCAAGAAGTAGGGAGGAGGAAAGGTGACAAAGGATTTTTTGGAAGAAGAGGATCTATTCCTCTTTTTCTGGAATAGGAGAAGGAAGAATCAGACTGACCCCCAAAGTCCTCTCTCTACTTGGAGGTTCTCTATCAAATGGCTCAGGGATCCTAGCAGGGTCCCCTAGAGGGAAAGTTTCTAAGCTGTCCTTTCCTGCCCTCATTACCTCTCTCCTTATCTGTTGGGCACTTCTGTACTCCTCACCTTCTCTCAGTCTTGTACATGGATCTTTACTTCTAAAGTAAAGGGGACTCCCCTCCTAGGGGGAGTGTACATTCTCTTTCTTACCCCTCGTTATGTGCTGAATTGTGCCAGGCCCTGTGGGACACTGTGAGGCCTGTTCCTCCTCAGGCCTGAGGCGCCCCAGCTCCTCTCAGGTGCATTTCCAATGCCCCCAACGGTTTCCAGTCCACAATAACCCGGGGCCGAGGAGGGGACTCTGTTTTGAGGGGGCTCAGGGAGTTTCAGGGCACCTGGGGTAGGCAGGAAGTGGTATCTCACAGCTCCTGTTTGGCTGATTCTTCTAACCAGGGGAGCCAGGGGGCGCCCCCACCCTTTCTGCTTCCTGTATTACTCAGCTGGGCCTTGCAAAAGCAAAGGTTTTGCTGAAAATAAGTTTTTAAGTGTTTCCTGCTATTGATGTTTTTTCTAATGTCTCTCGTGTGAGAGCTGAGAGTCAGGGATTTTGCGCGTACAATAGCCACAGGGCTTTGGGACAGATAACAGAGATGGACAAAGACCGCCACTGTTCTGGGCTCCAGAATAGCTGGTTACAGGGCTGCATTCCCCAGAGTGGCCTGTTCATTGTCAATGCACAGGTCCTGAAATCCACTCCCTCCACACCCTCATCTCCTGCTTCAGATCTTCCGACTCTGAGCATTTTCCTTTGCCTGAACTCTCACTCTGCAGATTGCAATCAAACCCACTGAGTTTAAGGTTTATCTTGCTAGAGTTTGGGCAACCCCAGGCAATATTCTTACATTTTCCCCAGTGTCCTACCCTTTTTCGGTAGCTCCTCTCTCCTCCCTTACTATGGTTTCAATTCAATATTTTACCTCTTCCAACTGTTTTTGTATTTTAGCCAGACCCCAGATTACGTTTCTATTCATCTTGCAATGTGATACAATTCAGCATAACCCCCTGCAGGGGGGATAAAGGGCCACTCAAGTCTTGGATTTAAAAAAACTCTCTTGCCTACAGCTCTGCACAGACTCCCCAAGGCAGGCAGGACAGCGGCAGCCAAGTTGTTGCAAATGGGGCATGTAGTTTCCTGGTCTGAGCCCCAGCTCGCCCCACATGAAGCCCAGTGGTATAGGATGTGGGGAGAAGCACTTGTTACAGGCCTGTTGTGGACTTTTTTGGGGCAGTCACACCCCTGGAGCCCAAGGCTCAGGGAGTACAGCACCCCCATTTGGAGAAGGGAGCAAGGTGGAGGCCATACACACCTGGTGCCGGTCTAGGGCTTCAGCTCCTGCTTCTACGTGGCTCTCCCCTGCCTCTGTTCTCCAGGCACGCTAGCACCTCACCGCAGAAGCGCCAGCCCCAGCTCCTCACCGCAGAAGCGCCAGCCCCCAGCTCGACTCTGCTCTCGCAGAAGTGGCTTAGGACTGGCAGCCAATCCCCTGCCTCGCTGTCATCTCACGATCTCATTTCTACTTTGCGGAACTTAAAAACCCCCTTGTGCCCCACTCCTGTTTTTTTTATTGCCCAATTCTGAGCACTGGCTTTCCTGCCCGAACTGCTTTTGCTCTGCAGGTTGTCCCCAGCTTAGGACTCTGGTGGTGCCCTAGGACCTATGCATCCAAAAGGCCCAGAGTGAACTTGGAGGTTGGAGGCTGTGGAGGGAGCTGATCCTTGGGGTTCTAACAGAGTTGGCTGTGAGCATCTCTGCATTTGAAGTTGGAGATTCAAATCAGAGAGACCAAATGGGAAAAATAAAGGCCTGAACTGGGCTGAATGTCCTGTTCCAGCCACTGGGCTGAATGTCCTGTTCAGTTATTTTTCCCAAATTCACCTTTCACTGAAGTTGAGGCTTCCATGGGAGGGGTAGAAGGTTGAATTGCCTTGTTTTTGGGGAAAAGTAACTGAAAAGTCTTTATTGAAAAGTCTGAGACTATTTTCCTTAAAAACAGGAAACGAGGGGGTTGATGGGGAGGAGGAAGAAGGGGAGGGTGAACAGTGGGAGGGGCAGGAAGAAGGAGGGAGAAACCACAGTGTGGCCAGGGGAACTTCTGCTCACCTGCTGGAGTGTGTGGTGTGAAACTGCCCCCAGAGTCTACCTCGAAAATGTCTCTTAACACCTCCTCCCCACCGGGCTTGCTGTCCTTCCAGCTCTGATGTTCTACCTGGGATATTGTAAGTGCTCACTACCCGCACACCTATCCCGAGCCAGGGTCCCCACTGTTGTCAGAGAACCTTTTAAAACACAGATCTCATCACTCACTTTGAATTCAGTTCCGGAGCTATTGATTGAGCTCCTTCTAAGGATGGACCAGGCACTGTAGGACTTTTTTAAAAAAAATCCTAACCGGAGGATACTTTTTCCATTGATTTTTTTTTTTTTCAGAGCAAGTGGAGGGGAGGGAGGAGGAGAGGAGAGAGAGAGAAAGAGAGAGAAACATGGATTTAAGACACATAGATTGGTTGCCTCCTGCTCAGGCCCTGACTAGGGCCTGGGATGGAGCCTGCAACCAAGATACGTGCCTTTGATTGGGAATCAAACCCACAACCCTTTGGTCTGTGGGCTGACGCTCTAACCACTGAGCAAAACTGGCCAGGGTGACACTCTAAGCCTTTAAACCTGAATAAAGCATCGTTCCATTGCTATCCTGCTTATTGTCTATAGCAGTGTTCCCCAAACTGGAGATAACACGCAATCTCTTGGATCTGAGATATCTGTATTTTCCCTCTAAAGTGGAGTCCATACATTATTTAAGTTTGAGATACTATGTTCAACACAAAAAGTGTAACGGTCATAATTCTAGAGACTTGTCTGAGGTCATTTCTGGTCTTATCTTTGGAACGACTCTGACATGATCTCTTCATTTCAGCCACGCTCTGCTACACCCACAGCTTTGTCATGCCTAGGCCTGGAACCATTCTGGTTTCTTTGCCCTTCTGCTTTTTCTGCCCCATCATCATTCCCACTTTTGTCCTGGTAAACTCCCCTGCATCCTCCAGGCCCCAGCTCAAATGGTCCCTGTCCTTCAGAACCTACCCTATTCCACCTCAGGCCAAATAATGGCTCTCTTCTCTTTTCGTTGGGCCACTTTGTAGACGCCGCTGTTACAGCTTTGTCCCGTTGTGCTAGTTGTTTATGACACATCTCTCCCTTCCCTGCTGAGTGTGTGCTCCTCAGCCTCACGGTAGCACAGGGCCCAGCACTTGGTGGGAACTTAGCAACTGTCTGTTGAGTAAAAGAGAGAAACATCTCAATGTAGTTCAGCCCTGGAAACCTTCTGGCCTGCACAGCTGTCTGCCCCAGACTCCTAGTCTCTGGATGGAAAGGACTTCCCTAATCAGGAACATAGATACCTAAACCCAGGCACAACGAGGCATGCGAGGAGGGAGGGCTGAGCTTAGGAAATCTTTCTTACATCACCGCAAACATCTCAGTTTGGTTCCACGCCCTGCATTTCCTCTCTCTGTCTAAGCAGAAGCCATCTGCACGGTGGGCTAGATGGTCACAGAGGCCCTTGAGGGTGTGGCTTCTTTCTTTGCACTTGGTGCTTTACGCTCTGATGGCGTCAAACTGCTGGTAGCTCCCTAAACACACGAGTCTAGGGGTTTCCACGGGGGATCTGAGGAGCCCTGGGAATCCCTGAGACCTTTTCAAGCGAGGTCTTCCCTTTTCTAACTACAGATCGGTTTGAGGCCAGATTTTCCTCATATGCTTCGACCAGAACAATGTTTTGCAACAGATTGAATGCAGAATCAAATCTGAGAATGGAGCTGTCTTCTGTTCAGCCAGACGTTAAAAAAAGATTTGCAAAGTTTAAAGCAATGGTACTCCTTTTACTATTTTTTAAAAATATACCTATTTTTCCTAAAAATATAAAGTTTAAGTTAACATGTAATGGATTTACTATTGTTATTTTAAAATTAATATATATTTTAAGATTCCAGTTTTAATTTCTAATATGGTAAATTTTAACATGGCAAATATAAAATTTTTTTTGGGGGGGAGTTTTATGGTATTTTTTTTTAGAGAGTATAAAGGGGTCCTGAGATTAAAAAGTTGGTGACTCATTGCACTAGACTATATTATTCCTCTTGGTCTTTGCCTGTGCCATATCCCCTGCCTGGAATATAGTTCCTTCTTCCACGTTTGCCTGGAAAATATTTACATTACTATAAATATTTCCTTGGTTCTCATCTTCTTTAGAGTTATTCATTCCTTCTTATATATTACTAGATCCTGAAAACATTTCTTTCTTAAAAGAATATATTTTTATTGATTTCAGAGAGAAGGGAGAGATAGAAACATCAATGATGAGAGTCATTGATTGACTGCCTCCTGCACACCCCCTATTGGGCATCGAGCCCACAACCCAGGCATATGCCCTTGACTGGAATCAAACCTGGAACCCTTCAGTCCACAGGCCGACCCTCTATCCACTGAGCCAAACTGGTTAGGGCTGAAACATTTATTTCTCATATATCTGCGTTGTTTAGGCATCTGACTCCCTGACAAAACCACAAGCTCTCTGAAAGCAGGAACCCTGTGTAATTAATCTCACTATTTCCAGTGCTCGGTACAGAGAACATGGTCTATGAATATTCGTTGAATGAATGGGCTGAAATCAGGAGATCTACATTTTAGTTTCAGTCCTGCCTCTAACCAGCAGTGTGACTTTGGGCGAGTCACTTGACCTCTCTGACACTCAGTTTCCTCGTGGGCAAAATGAGACAGACTGGATGACCTCTAAGGTTCTTTCCCACTCTCACATTCCCGTCTGGGCTTAGCAGTAGGTGCATGCCAGCTGGGAGTTCATATTGGTTATGAGTGCCATACAAAAATAATTGGCATTTACCACAGTTAGTAATATTAACTGTATTGGGATCGCCCTTGTTCCAACAAATTAAAAACTGGAGATTCTTGCCCCTTTTGCTTCTGGGTCCTCCCTGGGTGTGTAGCCCTCACGGCCCTGGATTTTGAGCCGTCCCATATATTTACTGTGACCATCTATTTGCTGTTTGACTTCTAGGTCTTAGCGTCATTCTCTACCTCCTGCCTCTACAGTAGTGAGAAACACACACACACCATACTCGGTAGGGAAGGTATGGAAAGGAGAAGGAGATGGGCAAACTTAGAAGCTGATGAGCTTTGTTCAGACAGAGGTTTCATTTCCCTTACCTTCCAGGAACTGTCAGAGGCTCTGATCAGGGTGGACAGTAGGTCTTGAAGAATCACCATTTTCTGTTTTAGAACCAGCTCTCTTTGTAGGGCCTCCTGGGAGGAGAATGCAAGAGGGTAAGATTAACCTGGCGCAGGAGAGAGGACATAGGTGGAGGAGTTGAGGGGAGAGTTCACGTTACTTACTTTGAGGTACTCGGAAAGCTGGATGATTTCCTAGAGAGAAAGGAAAGGGTAGTCAAGAAGTTCTCCTGAAGTCCCCGAACATGGAACCAGAGCAGGGGTTGACTCGTGCAGAGTAAACTTTCTTCCGTGGTTCAGACAAAGTCCCCCCAGCCCCTCATGTCTATGCTCATCCAGGGAGAAGGCGCCCCTCCATCCCAGCGGAGTTTCTCATGGGACCCCAGAATACCAGAGTTTGGAGCAGCTTGTATACCATTTGATTCAACCCCTCCAAGGTAAGGATTTTCTTACCTTATCTAGAACCGCAACTCCACAACTGGGAAGAGAAAAAATAATAACAAAATGACAATGGAGCAAAAAAACTAACAGGTAGGAGGTGGTGGGCTGATTCCCTCTCTATTCTCGTTTGAAAAGCCAATAGGGTGGAAAGATCTTCCTCTTTTTTAAAAAATACATTTTTATTGGTTTCAGAGAGGAAGGAGAGGGAGAGAGAGATAGAAACATCAATGATGAGAGAATCATTAATCGGCTGCCTCCTGCATGCCCCCTACTGGGGAGCAAACCCGAGCATGTGCCCTGACCAGGAGTGAACCATGACCTCTTGGTTCATAGGTTGATGGTCAACCACTGAGCCATACCAACTGGGCCTTTTGTTTTTGTTTTTTTAAAGAAGGTGGACATGGACATTCATTGTGTTCCCTACATACTGGGTGAGGGTATTCAAGTGAAAACTTAGAGGAATGGATGGGATGTGAAGGAGTTGGGGTCAGGAACACAAAAGGTACTTACTTGGTTTGCTGACTGGCATCATTCTTAGTTGTGGGCTGTGCTTCTTTTGCCTTTGTCTGAGTGCCTGAGAGATGGAGGAGCAGGTGATTCAGAACCGGGGTGGGGGGGAAAGTGGGGGAAGTGGGGGAAGTGGGGAGGGGCAGGGACTCTGCTGCCAGTGAGCTGGGACTGACATGGCAGGATTCTCTGCAAGCCCCAGTGAGGGAGGGGGCTTCTGCTCTTACCACGATGGTGTTTGGGTGGCTTCTTGATGGGAAAGTCCTGTGGTTGAAGGCCCTGGGCCTGGGAGGGGAGATGATTGGCCAGATCCCTCCGGACGCTTGAGAGAGGGTGATGTTGAGTTGGAAAGACCTCAGAGCTGGTCCCTGGCACCTGGAAAGCAAGTGGCAGACGCTGGATGCCTAGAGCCATAGGACAGGATTCTCCAGCTGATTGCTGAGAGGTGGACTGATGATCAAGTTTCAGGTCCAGAGGACCAAAGTAACCCCTTTAAGCCTTCAAGGCTGCATGGTTATTTGCTCTTGCCTTCCCTGTTTCAGCTGCCAGGAATGGTCCTCCTCAAGCCAGGAAGCAGGAGCTGGGCTTGTCTCCAACTAGACTCTCTAGAATCCCCAGCTACCTTGTTTGGTCTCAGCCACTCACACAGCCAGCATGGTGATATGGAAAGAGAACGGGTCTGAGTGGGGAGTGAGGGGATCTGGGATCAGAGCCCACCTTTTCCAGGTCTCAGTCTCCTATCTGTGTAATGAGTTTGGAGTAGATGAACTCTAAGCTCCCTTCTGTCTTCTAGGGATGGCTTCCTTCCTCTTAGGAATAGCTGGGATGTTGCTGAGGTGTGTGTGAAGAGGTCAACTAGGGAATTGTAAAGAGGGGTGTAGTAGTAGTTGTCACAATTTAGTCTGCTCTTTTTATTTATATTTTCTTTTTTTACATATTCAAAAATTCTGTGCTTTGCTTTTAACATAACACTCAGAGGCTAAGAAATGCCTGAGGTATTTAATCATGCAGACCAACTCAATCTCAATAAAACTTTAAATATATTTTTATTTATTTCAGAGAGGAAGGGAGAGGGAGAGATAGAAACATCAATGATGAGAGAGAATCATTGATTGGCTGCCTCCTGAATGCCCCTCACTAGGGATTGAACCAGCAACCCGGGTATGTGCCCTTGACTGAAATCGAACCCAGGACCCTTCAGTCCACAGGCCCCTTTAGTCCACAAGCTGATGCTCTATCCACTGAGCCAAACCAGCTCAATAAAACTTTAAATAATTGATAGGCTCAGTTGGAATTCTTTAGTTAATTGTGTTTCCCGACGTTTTAAAAATTTTTATTTGATTTTAGAGGGAGAGCAAGAGACAGAAACATCTATATGAAAGAGAATTATCAATTGGTTGCCTCCCGTATACACTCTGACTGGGGATCGAACCTACAAACTTGGTTTGTGCTCTGACCAGAAATCAAACCAGCAACCTTTTGGTGCATAGGATGACGCTCAACCAACTGAGCCACACCGGCCAGGGCCCAATCTTTTTCTCCTTAAATATTTTTTCAACAAAAGCATTCAGAGGCCCTCCTTCCTTAGAAAGTACAGTGTTGGTTTTATCTTACAGTTGGGCTCGAGGATCATTTTTCTGAACAGCACCTCCTACTGTGGACAACAGGTCCACTAGTTAAGAAGCCCTGACAGAGCACCTACTCTGGGTAGGGCACAAGGTCAGGCGTTTCCAGGGAATACAGTAGACCCACCCCTGCTGTCAACATGCTCAGCATGGATGGGAAGACACAGATAGTTTGCTGGCTGAGGTCATTTGGACACACCCTATTTCTTTTTGCCAACATAGCTTCCCCCCAGGCCAGACTAATGGGTTCTTGGGTCGTTATTTAATCTTAGAGGATGAATAGCCTCATGAGAACCACAGAGAGCAGACTTGGAGAAGCTAGGGAAGGCTTCCTGGACAAGATGAGGCCTTAGCTGAGTGAATTTAGTAGAGTTGGAATGGCGCAAGAGGAAGAGAGAAGGTGGGTGGGTGCAATAGCTCACAGAAGAATAGACATGTGTGTGTGTGTGTGTGTGTGTGTGTGTGTGTGTGTGTGTGTTTTGAGAGGGTCATCAGAAGATTGGCCGGCCTGGGTACCTGGCATACAATAGGCATTCAATAAATACGTGTTGAATGATGGGTGAAGGATGGAGAAGATGTGTAGATTGCCTACATTTGAACTGGTACTAAGAATTAGCTGTGGAATTGTTTTTAAAATTATTTTTTCTCTCCTATAAGGCAAGTGCAAAACAAAAATAGCTAAATAGACAAGCAAAAAAACACAACAACAAAAACCTCTGTGAGTAAGTGGCTAAGGGAAACTTTACTATATGACTGAGGAAGAGACTTAATTTGAATCACTTTTTAGTGACCTGGAGCCCACCCACCCCCCAACAGAGCAGTGTGTCCCTAGGCACGCCCACCTGCTGTCTGGGGGGAGGGATCCTGTTGGCCAAAGCCAAGAGCTTCTTGAGTTCAGCCTCCTGGCCTGTCCTCCTGGAGGGACTTTGCTCCCTGTCCGGGCCTCTCTGTGTTTTGTCTTTCTCCTCCACCTCCAGGTTCCTTCTCCTGAAGAACTGCTGCTGTCGGGCTCTCTGGAGCTGCTCTGTGTGCTGGGTCCTCAGCGCCTTCCCCATCTGGCGGCAAGTGGTCATGTTGGGGCGGCAGCGGCGGCTTTCACGGGTCTCCTGTCGGCGCTCATACTTGGCCTCGTAGCTCTCGGCCCACCGGGCCAAGCCAGCGGGAGGCCTGGGGTCTGGGCTGATCATGAGGAGCTCCTGAGCACCTGTTGTGCTTGGCTTCCAGTTCCTGGAATAGCTGTCGGGATCTGCCAAATGCCAAGAGGGAGGAGAAGGGGAGGGGTCAGGAGATGGGCAGAAAAATGACTACCTCCCTGGACAGGGACGCGGAAATAGCATATACATGTGGGTTGAAAACAGAGGAGGTGATGATGTCAATCTGAGAGCCAGGACTCTCAGGGTCCAGTCTCTATGCTAACTTCTGCTTTTCTCCGGCCTTTGTCTCCCCCTCTGCAAAGTGGAAAGTCTTTCTGGCTGCCACTTCTTCATTCACCAAACATCTCACCCTGCCTCTAAGTCAGGGGACCATGAGAAATCATTGATAAAAATCATCATGAGTTTGTCACCTTTTGGATGGCAGGGATGTGTTCACTCTTTGGGGATTCCTAGAGAACCAGTTGAATGGCTCCCTGTTCCCAAATCTAAAGGACAAGCCAGCATCTTTACTGCTCTCTCGGCCCAGGTTGTTACTAGAGTAGGCGAGTGACTCTACTCAAGGCCTGGAGGGACACCCAGACCCCTCCAAGGTGTGGCCAGTCCTGAGACCAGCACCCGCTGCTTTCTTCTTAGCCCTTACAACCAGCTGTGAGCTTGGTCCTGGGCACAGTCCAGGATGGAAACCCCACCCTAATTCCTCTAATCATGGTCCATTGGCACCTGACTCCCAGCCCAGACCCGGGCTCTGACTCTCAGGTGCAGATCAACTCAGATCAGTATTGGCCAAGCACCTGCCACGCCCAGTGCTGGCGAAACCCATATCAGAACTTCCGGCTCAATAATTCTCGGTGTTGAGAGTTTCATTTTTCTGGAATCACCTCCCTGTCAGAACTAAGTATGGTGTCAAGTGTGCTTTTCTTAGCCCAGACACAGGCTGTGCCACCAAAACCAGCAATCAGCCCGGCCGGTGTGGCACAGGGTTGAGTGTTGACCTGTGAACCAGGAGGTTATTGTTCAATTTCTGGTCAGGGCACATGCCCGGGTTGTGGGCTCGATCCCCAGTGGGGGGTGTGCAGGAGGCAGCCAATCAATGATTCTCTCATCATTGATGTTTCTATCTCCCTCTCCCTCTCCCTTCCTCTCTGAAATCAATAAAAAATATATTTAAAAAACCCAGCAAACACATGGGTTTTGTCTCCTTAAGATCATTACAAACAAAAATGAAACAAAACCAAACAAACCAAAACAGTAGCCCCAAGTCCCCAGGCCTTCCTGTAGAGGCCACACTTTGTCGCCCCTTTATGTGGCCTTACCTGCTGCTCAGATAACCCCCAAACCCTTCTTCCTTCTCTGTGCTCCCCTCACCCTCTCCTACACCCACGGACCTTCTGCAAATGTGTTTCTTTACCTAGAACCCTCTGGTAGCCTGGCTGAGTTGGGGCTGGACTTGGCTCAGCTGGATCCTGAGCACTGGAAATTCTGTGCCCTTCCTCCCCTGATCACAGGAGTGACTGCGGAGGGAAGAGGAGCCCCCCTTACAGCTGCCGCTTCTCTTCTGGGTCCCACAACCTGCCTACCCACCACCCTGGGAGCCTTAGTTCCTGAGTAGGTCAGAGAAGGGTACCTCAACTGCACCAACAGCAGGTCTTTGCCAGCTCCGGCCCCTCGGGTCTATTTACAAGCCAAATAGACTCAGCAGGTAGCAGCCTCTGTGCTCCTTCATCGGAACTTCACTGCCCATCTGGCTCGGTCTGGAATTCTCTGCAGGACTCATTCCCCAGGGTCAGGGGTGGGGTGGCCTCACTCCCTGAGAGGGGTCTTATGTGGTTCAGCCCTGCACCTTCTCAAACACCTGAGTCCTGGAGGGGCATAGCCTGGTCCTGGGTAGGGCTGACCCTGAGCAGAGCTGTGAGGGTGCTGTCATGATTGTTCTAACATCCCACCCTGGCTGCCTCACCTTTTTTTTGGTTAATCCTCCCCCGAGGATATTTTCCCATTGAATTTTAGAGAGAGTGGAAGGGAGGGGGAGAGATAGAGAGAGAGAGAGAGTGAGAGTGAGCCATCCATTGGTTGCCTCCTGCGTCCATTCTGACCAGGGCCGGAGATCAAGCCTGCAACCGAGGTACATGCCCTTGACCTAATCAAACCCGGGACTCTTCAGTTCACAGGCCGACACTCTATCCACTGAGCCAAACCAGCTAGGGCTGTTTCACCTTTCTTTAGGCTTTTCTCCTCACTCTGTAGGGGTCCTCTGACTTCCCAGCTGCCACTTTATTTATTAAAAAACTTAGATAAGCCCATTCATGTTAAGTTATAAATGACTGGCTGGAGGAGACTGGGATTAAGTGCAGGTGAACTCCATGTCTGGAATCTATGCCGTGGCATCCTATGCAGAGCCCCTGGCTATTCTGCGATGGATGGGGGAGGCGGGGAGCCCAGCTCTGGGCTCAGTGTGGCTTTAAGTCCCGGCTCTGACACCTACTACTTATGTGCTTTTTTTTTTTTTAAATATATTTTTTATTGACTTTTTTTACAGAGAGGAAGGGGAAGGGATAGAGAGTTAGAAACATCGATCAGCTGCCTCCTGCACACCCCCCACTGGGGATGTGCCCGCAACCAAGGTACATGCCCTTGACCGGAATCGAACCTGGGACCTTTCAGTCCGCAGGCCGACGCTCTATCCATTGAGCCAAACCGGTTAGGGCCTACCTATGTGCTTTTGAAGAAAACTATTAAACACCTCTGAGCCTCAGTCTCCCCATTTATAAAATGGAAACTTATCTCATAAGGTTATGAGGGTTAAATAAAAAAATGCACTCCAGCCTGTGTGGCTCAGTAGTTGAGCATTGACCTATGAACCAGGAAGTCACGGTTTGATCCCTGGTCAGGGCACATGTCCTGGTTATCAGCTTGATCTCCAGTAGGGGGCATGCATGAGGCCCCTGGCCAAAGACTCTCATCATTGATGTTTCTATCTCTCCCTCTCCCTTCCTCTCTAAAACCAATAAAAATATATTTAAAAAAAAGAAAAGAAAAAAATGCATGTCAAGCATCTGACACATAGCACACAACAAATGTCAGCTTTTTATAATAATAATAATAATAAGCTATGATCATTATTACCCCCTGTCCTGCGGATCTTGGATACTGCTTACACGGTGCCGTAAGACAAAGGCCCCAAGCTAACCTAGCGCTCCTAGGACCAAAAATACCGCACCCACCAGTCCCCTTTTCTCTTGAAGGGGTGCTGTTTACCCCACGGAGGGGATGCCGGTCCCGGACAGCCTCCTATTTACTACTCTGGTTCATCTGGCCTCTGGGTTTGGGCCAGAAGAAGAAAGGGTTCTCTCTGGTCGGGACACAGCCACCTTCTCAGCTAGGCCTGGCAGAAAGGCAAAGAGATGGGGGTGAAGAACTGTGTCCAGCCTGCGCTCCACCATTACATGTGGGGGCAAGGTCCCCACCCTGTTTGGCTCCTGGTGACCACAGGTTATGTAGAGGAGGCGGATCCCTGGGTCTGGAGAATCCTCCCCCTTCCTACCGTGAAGAGGACAGGGCCGTGGGGAGGAGCTGAGTCTGAGGGAAGGCCTCTCTGGACGCCACCAGGCTGTCTGCACTAATCCGCTGAAACAGGCTGCCTCCTCCGCTTCCTGAGGGGCAGGTGCTGGGGCTTGTTACCCAAGCGGGAGGTGCGCTAGAAATGGCCCCTTAGAGAAGGGAGCATTCCCCGACCCCCAGGCCCTCACGCTGGTAGCACTTCTGCGGACAGCTGAGCGGAATCCTGCCCAGCTCCCGGGACAGCTGGACTGTTCTGATGGCTTGCACCAGGAGGCCATGTGGGTCGCCTCACTGACAGCGATGGGCTGTAGAAGAAAAAGGAACTGGTCCCTGTGAGGTTCAAAGATAGGTCACTGGGCCACTGCCCGGGCTTTCTGGCATCTGTGGGGCGCCCCTTGGCAGCATGACAGGGCCCAGTGGAGCTCCGGGGAGACGTGGGACTGGCTGGGGACAGCCCTCCTCACTGCCAGAGGGAGATGTCCGGGTGCTGGCCTTCTGAGTCCCTGTTCCCACTTCCTGGCTGTGTGTGTGGTGAACGGTTTCCCAGTCCAGAGCTCTTGCTGTGAGCCAGGACAGATAGGCCTACACTTAAGCTGCTGGGAAGGCAGCTACTCGTTTGGGGGACTCCCTGCTTTGAAAAGAGCTGTAAAAGTTCACTGAACTTACGCCCCTGTCACTAGGTAGCCTGAATCCTGTCATTGACTCACCCCTAATTCAATCTAACGGATGGAGAGAGGAGCGATGGAAGCTGTACACTGTGGCCAGTGGCTCCGGAAACCAGTGCGGGGTGCTTTCTTAGTTACCCAACGCCCAACGCTCTTAAGCTCCACCATCTGCTCCTGTGTCTCCCCCTTCAGCTCAGGGAAGCTCCAATGAGGGAGGTGCTTCTGTTCCACCCCAGAGTCGGGGGACCCCAACCTGAACACAAAAACATCCTCCTCCTCAGTTACCTTGGGTCCCAGGCTCCAACCCAAGCAGCTCAGAAAAGCCTTCCAGCTCCTGGGTAGATCTTGGTTCTGGTCTCAGATGGGGCAAGACAGCAGCCGAGTCAAGCGCAAGCTTTCAATCCATGGCTCTGCGTCCCCTTAGCATTTCCCTTCTTGGTACTGTTTCTCTTTGCGCAGAAGCCTCGCTGAAACAGGAAACAGATAAAGCCACAATGCTTGCTCACCCCAGTTCCTCTCTCTTGCTTTCTGGCACAATCTGAGTGGGCCCCTGAGCCCCGGAGGCCTCCACAGGGCTGGGCCTAGGAGCTCCTCCCATCAGCGGGCACCCCAGCCACCCTTTCTCTTGCTACTGGATTGGTCTGCGCTCTTGGACGGTTTCAAGTTAAAATCCCTTTCCAAGAGTAGACAAGGATGGGTCTCTGGGTCAGATTCACATCTTGTAGCTTCGATGAGATGCTCCCATGATAGGTTTTCAATGTTCTCTTTCCTTTAATTACCTCTTCCCAGTCCTGGCGTTGTAAAGAGTTTCTGCTCTTCTGAAGTATTGGTGTTTTTTTCCTATTTCTGAAATGAGGCCAGCTGAAGCAACAGTGTGTGTGTGTGTGTGTGTGTGTGTGTGTGTGTGTGTGAACGGGTGTGTGGCTAGGTAGTGAAGGGAGCAATAGTAGAATCTTCTAAAAATATTTTCCAGTCAATAGACTAGGAAGTTTGGGGGGAAACTAAAAGAAACTGATCTGTGTGCATTGCTAAGAAACTATTACAGATGATATAGTCAGGAAATTCCCAAGAACTTCAGGATAAGATAGTGGGAAGGGAACTGGACTGGGACAAGTTAACCGAGTAGCTTTGTAACCTTGTGCAATTCACTTTGAACGGTACACTCAGTACGTGGTTGGGTGATTTCCATGGCGCCTATGAATTCTCAGGCTTGACACATATGAGGTGCATAATGAGACATTTAAACAGCTGTAATAACACTTATTAACATATGGGGAGTATGTCACAATCTTCATTGCTATTACTTCCCCATTCTCTGAAGAGAAAAAGGACAAGGACTTGGCAGGGAAAAGTGCAGAGGATGATTCTCAAGCATTAAAACCAAAGGCAGATGGCAGTCCCTCAGGATGAGAGACAATAGCCCCATGTCCTGTGTTTGGAGTTTGACATATGGAGATGGGAATGAGCAGAGGACGGAGGGGTTGGGGAATTCAAGATGCAGAATAAGAGAATTTCATTGGCACAGAATAAATAGTGAGAGGGCTTGGGGAGTTTAGGGCACAAGAGCATCAGAAGGGACAGCGGATTGTAATAGGAGTTCCTGTGGACAAACTATTTGGGTTCCATTCAAAATTAGAAAGAAGTGTGTGTCCGGCTGGTGTGGCTCAGTTGTTGAGTGTCAACCTATGAACCAGGAGGTCACGGTTGATTCCCAGACAGGAATCACATGCCCGGGGTGTTGGGCTTGATCCCCAGTAGGGAACATGCAGAAAGCAGCTGGTCAATGATTCTCTCTCCTCATTGATGTGTGGTGAGGGGAGCCTGGAACTCCAAGTCTTGCAGAGTGGCTCAGGTTGGGCAAACTTAAACCTGTTTCTGTTCAAGGTATCTCCAGTGAGCGACTTGAAAACTCTCTTTGTTAGTCTTCCAAGTGTCTCGGTGACTACTATTTAGTCAGATGTCCATGCAAATATCTTAAGCACAAATGTTCTCAGAGGTGCTACAGTCTAAACTAGTGGTTCTCAACCTTTTTTTTTTGGCCATGCTCCACCTAATAAAATCCTGATATTCCCCCCTGTGACATATAATTCTTATTATTCAAAAAGTGAGCTCCTCTTCATGTGGAGGAAGCCTAAAAGGCCAGTAACTTGGTCTAAACAAGCTTCCAAAGAACATGGCATCCATGAAAGAGAAAAATAAAAGAACAAAAGGACAGGTGAAGTACTGAGGAAGAAATCACTAAGAAATTGTTAAAATAATAATAATATGAAGTGATATGAAAAAATAGCAAATAAAGTTTCAAAACATAATAGAGAACTGAAATGCATAAATATGTCACAAAATACATTTATATACTGTATATGAGGCCCCTAGGACCATAAGAAATGCAAAATATTCACTGTTAATAACTCATTCTCAAATTGCCCCCCTTAAAAATCAAATTGCCCCCCGCCCCCTGTGGGGTGTGTGCCCCACATTGTGAGCCGCTGTAACCGATCAGGAGAAGATAAATATTTCCTTAACTTCTACATTTGCAAGGTTGCGACTTCACACTCATGGGAGGACTGAGTTCTCAGTCCTCTTCTCTCTTTGGTTGCTTTGTGTCATCAGAGTAGAGAGAGGACCTTTTAGTATAATAAATCTTCAAAGCTATGCTGTAAGAGATGATCAATATTAGCCAGAGATTTGTCTATTGTATAGATGCTAAGAATCTGGAAGACTTAAGCCTAAGGCCAACCCCTATAGATCCATTCTTATGGGTCTCGGCATTGAGAAAGACAAATTAGTTTTCATCCTAGGCTCCTGAGAAAGATGGTCTCGCTAGCTTTGACCTTGAAGGCTCTGATAGGAACCTCAGGCCTGGGATGGGGACAGAAACTCGTGTGTGTGTGTGTGTGTGTGTGTGTGTGTGTGTGTGTATGTTACAGAACAGACAGGAAAGGAAAGAGGAAGGTAGACCAGAAAAAGGGCCCCCCAGGCACCCATCTCTGTTTGGACCAAAGCGAAAAACCACACGTTAATCTTTAGCAGCGGTTCTCAACCTGTGGGTCACGACCCCTTTGGCGGTCGAAAGACCCTTTCACAGGGGTCGCCTAAGACCATTCTGCATATCGGATATTTACATTACAATTCATAACAGTAGCAACATTACAGTTATGAAGTAGCAACGAAAATAATTTTATGGTTGGGTCACAACATGAGGAACT
>NW_005871113.1:5895890-5957184 GCF_000147115.1 Myotis lucifugus
TGTCCCTTGGGCCTGCCAGAATATAAAATAAGGGCTTAGCTTTGAGTCAAATATAATGATTCGTCCCCTAGGCGTGCACACCTCTTCTAAACTTTAAGATTACTGCTTTTCAGGACTCAGTGAAAGCAACACCCCCTCTTCTCAACGTGTGTGTGACTTATTCAATAACAGGACTCTGAGGACTCCTAGTTTTTCATGAAAAACCCCCATTATTGATTTAAATGCAATATGTTTTTGTAAATTACCGAGCTACCCAAAGCCATCATTTAACACAAAATTTACAATATGAAGCTTCTAGCATGGAATAGACTGCAAAATCTCAGAGGGAAGGCGAGGGAGGGTAGAAAGGTGGGAAGAGATCAACCAAAGAACTTGTATGCATATATGCATAATTCATGGACACAGACAATAGGGTGATGAAGGCCTGGGGCAGAGGGATTGGGGGGCTAGAAGGGATCAATGGGGGAAAAAGGGGACATATGTAATACTTTCAACAATAAAGATATCATTTTTTAAAAAAGAAAAAAGTGCCCTGACCGGTTTGGCTCAGTGGATAGAGCGTCGGCCTGTGGACTGAAGGGTCCCAGGTTCGATTCCGGTCAAGGGCATGTACGTTGGCTGCGGGCACATCCCCAGCAGGGGGTGTGCAGGAGGCAGCTGATCGATGTTTCTCGCTAATCAATGTTTCTAACTCTCTCCCTCTCCCTTCCTCTCTGTAAAAAAATCAATAAAATATATAAAAAATATGAAGATTCTATTCATTAATATGTGCTTCCACTCACTTTACTTCATTTATATAATGTTTTCTCACCACAGCCTCAGCCGGCAGAGCCACTCATTACCTTTGTCTTACTCCAAGAATGCGGTGGCCTCAAAAGCAGTAACTGTACTCACATTAACACTCTAATTCCAGAGGTGTTTGCTCTCTGGTAAAACTGGGTTAGTTAACGGTGTCATGCTCTTTCTGAAACCGGCGATTTGGCTCCCTGGTTAAACTGTCACTTTCCCCACAGCCTTGGCTCAGCCATCCCAATACTTTCCCAGGCGGCCTCCCATTCCAAACTGAAAACACCCTCCCGAGCCTTTTCTATACATTTTACATATTTCTGCCCTAACCGTTCAATCTCCTTTATACTCAGCAAACCCGATATCCATAACAGAGACTATTTAAATCGATACAGTAAAATGGACCCAAAACTGATCTCAGCAAAGCGCTGGCATATTCCATGGCTGCCAGCAGAGAGCACTTTAAGGGCTTTGCAGGCGAACAGTGAAAGTAGGTTGATGGAGAAATGGGTCAGAAAGCATTCAGGTTTTCCTTTACTTCCTTTTTTTCATTTTTATGAAAATTGTGATATGATGCCACTAAAATAATTTTTAAAATAAAAAAATTACATTTTTCTTTAAATATATTTAGGATAATATCCCAGAAGTGGATATGCTGGAGCAGTTCTGTGAAGAAGCAGTTTAGTTCTTTTTTAAAAAATATTTTTTTATTGATTTCATAGAGGAAGGGAGAGGCAGAGAGACATAGAAACATCAGTGATGATAGACATTCATTAATCAGCTGTCTTCTGCACGCCCCCCACTTGGGATTGAGCCTGCAACCCAGGCATGTGCTCTGACCGGATACAAACTGTGACCTCCTGGTTCATAGGTAGATGCTCAACCACTGAGCCACGCTGGCCGGGAGAAGCAGTTTAGTTCTGATGAGAAGGTTTTGCAGGAAGTGGGCAGGAAGGAATAGTGCTAGGGTTTAGGGCATTGCTGGAACAGCCTGAGGGCTTAGTGCTGCTGGATGTTAGCAGAGAGGCAAAAACAGGGTAGCCTGGCGAAAAGCTCAAAAGGCTGGAACCTAGTGAAATGACTTTTAGATCCATCTACACCTCTCCCTTGAAATGCAAAGTTGTTTTGTCTCTGTGGGTCTGTTTTCTCTAAAGCAGTGGTTCTCAACCTTCTGGCCCTTTAAATACAGTTCCTCATGTTGTGACCCAACCATACAATTATTTTCGTTGCTACTTCATAACTGTAATGTTGCTACTGTTATGAATCGTAATGTAAATATCTGTTATGGAGGATGGTCTTAGGCGACCCCTGTGAAAGGGTCATTCGACTGCCAAAGGGGTCGTGACCCACAGGTTGAGAACCGCTGCAAAGCCTTTCCTAGTATTAGGGTCTATGAATCCTTTATTCCTCAAACATTAATCAAGCACTTTATACATGACCAAATCTGTGCTCAGTAAATTTAGAGTGTAGTGAACTGAAGTGATAGACAAATAGGAAGTGACAGAGGCCTGGATGCCGTGGGAAAGCACCCATCCCAGCTGGTGAAGGCAAGAAACTTCCTGGAGGAGGTAATGGTGGAGTTGAATCTTAAAGGATGAGCAGGATTCAGCGGATAATCGGGAGAGTGAAGAGCTGTCTCCGTAGAAGAGGTGGCTGGGTGAAGGCAAGGTGGGAACAGCAGAGTGCCAGCAATTCTGTCCTCAGGAACCAAAAGCAGGGCACCTGGCCCGAGATGTGGTTGGGGAGGTAGCCAGGGTCCTTGCCCATCATTTTAAAGAGCTTGGGTTTTCTACTACCATTTTAGCCAAGAATGGCTTTGGATGTGGGCCGGTGTCCACTCACAGCCAAGAATCTGTCCTGATTTCCCCATACCTTGAGCTTTCTTTCCCTGGGAGGCTCAGAGCACCTTGCTTTTGAGGGTGACCACTAGCTGTCGCTCTTGAACAGCTCCAGCTCCCCATACCTCAAAGCCAATGGTGTCTTTGGCTGCTACCAGGTGGCCCTCCCAGATGACTGAGTCCCGCCCCGCCCCCACTAGGTCTGTTTGTCCGCCCTAGGCGGTGACTCAGAAGGAGGCAGGCTGCGAAGAGCTGGCGGTAGCCCTAGAGCAGGAAGAGCGTGGGCACGAATTAGGGAAAGAAATTGTGGTGCAGTGAGGCACGCGCCACCATCAGCCACTAGGTGGCGATGCTGCCTCTAACGGCAAAAAGGAGGCCTGTGAAAAGAAAGTCTGTCCTTTGAACAGCCTTGCTCTTTGGCCCTGGGGTGGCATAGCTCTTCGTCCACTGTTACCTGGAGTCCAGGGCGCCACGGGACTGTCCAAGGGCAGTAGCAGGGAGGTCCACCAACCCAACAGTCCCGGGTGAGCCAAGCAGAGCACAGACAGACACGTCAACACTCTGGTTTTCTGGGTCCTTCAGGCCTCAGGTCTCATGAGTGTGGGTTTTGGGTTTTTTGATCTGTCCCTCAGTTTCCACTCTCTGGTTCCAGGTCAGGCAACAGGCCAATGTGCCCTCCCCTCTGGCTTCTGTTTCCTGTCTTCCCATCTCCAAAGCCTCTCCAACCCAGTGGGTTTTGACCTAGCGCTTTTCTGTTTGTTTTTCAAAATCCATCTCCCCCTCCACCCCCCGGGGACATGAACTGTTGCTCCAGGTCCATGTCCTCACCCCACATGTTCTGGATCTGTGCAGAGCTGCTTCTCCTGGGTCCCCGCCCCCCCGCCCCCGCCCCGTGAACTGGGGGTTCTAAGTCCTGTTGTGCCTTTTTGAAAATTCTCTCTTTTCTCATCTGCCTTATCCCTTCACATCTGCCCTGTTCCCACCCCTCACTCCCCCTTTAAAAAAGAGAGAATTCAGACACCTTCTAAGTCTAACTAGACAACTTGTAAGTCTAAGAACTAGAGAACTTTAGTTAAGAATTGCTGAGAGGAGGGAGGGTTTAGCATAAAGGGGTCTCCTGCCTTTCCTTGTCATTCCCCATGAACTGGTGACTCTCACGTGGGATGGAGGTCTAGGGGTGCTGAGATGTGGACACGGAGGAGAAGTTGGGCACACTGTGAGGCATCATGAGCACTGTATCAGGGGGCCGATGTGTTTTTCTTTTCCTTGATACTGCAAGTTAGTTTGAGAAATTAAGGGCTGCTTCTGTGACTTGATTAGCATATGTGTCCCAATGCTCTGGGCTGGGCACTAATGAAGAAGAATGGGGCTCTTGGTAAATTCCCTGGACGCCAGGCAGTGCCAGAAGGGGGACATGTCATACCCTGAGCCAGGGTATGGGAGCTCCTCCTGAGATGGCTTATGCAGTGGTTCTCAACCTTCTGGCCCTTTAAATACAGTTCCTCATGTTGTGACCCAACCATAAAATTATTTTCGTTGCTACTTCATAACTGTAATGTTGCTACTGTTATGAATCGTCATGTAAATATCTGATATGCAGGATGGTCTTAGGCGACCCCTGTGAAAGGGTCGTTCAACCACCAAAGGGGTCATGACCCACAGGTTGAGAACTGCTGGCTTATAGCTTAGGTCCCAAAGAACTAGTTAGTAGCTTAGGCCCCAAAGAACTAGTTAGTAGCATAACATATTCTGACTTCTTTCTCTAACACAACTTTAGAGCCATGGTCTCCAGAGGGGACACGCCAGAGGAACCACTGGGGTATGGGGAGAAACTATTAGAATTTCTATTTATTTTTTAAATTTCTATTTATTTTTTTATCTTGTCTTTTTAAGATTTCTATTTTTGCATATGTTTTATGTTAGTAAATATTACATGCATGTATTAAATAAATAGTAACTCATCATCTATGAGAAACACAAATGGCAAATTTTTTTATTTTTTAAAATACTTTATTGTTGAAAGTATTACATGTCTCCTTTTCCCCCCATTGACCTCTCCCAATGGCTAACTATTTTTTAATGAGGAAGTGTGTGAGCAGAGGTTTTAGAGACCACTGCTCTGGAGAATCTCCGAAGTGTTGGGTCTGAGATGCTGGCCCAGAGCCGTCCAGCCAAGGAGAAAGGCCCAGCCTGTGTGGACAGGCTGAGCGGCGAGGTGGAACCTAATTGTCCTTGAGAGGGGGCTCGCCAACATTTGGGATGACTGTGCCCTGCGCCACCTCAGGGCTCCCTGCTACCTGGTCTCTAGGGCCGATCATGCATTCTTTCCTGAGGAGATGGGATCAGGGTTTCTTAGAGGGACATTGGGAGAGATGAGAAGCCCAGGATGTTCTTCTGCATGTGTGTGTGTGTGTGTGTGTGTGTGTGCGCGTGCTGTGTCATTTTAGGACCTTGCAGGTGGTCAGTGGAGTGGCTCCTGTCACCATGGTTAGGAGCCTGATATCTTAGGATTTGTGTCCTTGTTCTCCATGTCTTTATTTCTGTTGTGACTTATGTTTGTGACAAATACTTCTGGTGGCCTAACAGAACCCCGTTTTTGGGGGGTGGGAATGTGAGCTATTTTTCAACATCCCTTAAAGGGGGAGGTGACCACAGGATGTGTGTCTAGCCCATGGGATGTGAGCTGAAGTCCTGGAGAGGGCCTCCCAGTGGGCTCTTCCTCTGGGGCAGATTCATCTGGCATGCCCACGTGCATCTTTCGCCCTTCATATTCCTGTTTTTCTTGCCTGAAACACAGCGTGATGCTGAGGGTGGAGCAGATGTCCTGTGACCACACAGTGACAAGGAACAGGATGGATAGCTGAGTGGAAAGACAGAAGGAGCCGGCTCCGTAAGGCCCTGGTCTGTCCTTCGCAGATGTTTTGTGACGGGAGGAAAATAAATGTCTACTTGCTTCAGCCCCTGACAGTGGGTTTTTCGGTTGCTCCCAGAGGAGTGCAGTGCTAGCAAACATGAAGGTCAACGCGCTGACCCTTTAGTTAAGGCTGTTGACTTCATGCAAGACGTGGACACCTTGAGAGTTGAAGAATGCGAATATCTCCTCTTTGGGAGCCCTTGTTCCCCCTCTTTCCCTGGCAGGGGTAGAAATAAGCTGTTCTGCTACTTTCAAGTCCTTGGAGGAAAGAGGCATTGTGCTGGGCCTTTAAGAACAGCTACTTATGTTAAGAATGTGGAAAGAGAAAGTCAGGGTGGTGCTGCTGGAGCCGGCTGAGCAGGTTTGAGAGAGCTGCTGGTGCATATCTCTTCTCATAAACACTGGGTGATGTCAACTGGTGGCTTGAAATCAACCGTGGTGAGAGTGTTTACATCAGGGGCATAGCAAATATCACACATCAGGGCTTCTGCCCTTTCCTTCTCTTTTTCTGGAGAAAAACATACACCAACACATCCTTGGAAAGATCAAAGGTTTCATTTATAACAACATCAATATTGTTTCATAGCTTCTCTTACTTCCCCCATGCAGTCCAATGAGTGACGAGTGAGCAGAATCAGGGAGCTGCTGATTTATACTGAACACACATGTAAGGGAAAGGCATATGTGTATAATATTTTAACAAAAAATGGATTATAATATACATATTTGTAAGCACCTTGTTTTATATACTTAACAATATGTCATGACGATCCTTGCCTGTGAGTACATAGAAATCCACCTCATCCCTTTCTATCACTATATAGTGATTTCATAACATTGATGTCCCATGGGTAGACATTAAGGTTTTTAATTTTTTGGTTAGGGTTAGCCCTAACCACGAATGTAATGTTTAGAAAATTTTTTGTTTTCCTAACAGGTTCTTGCAGTAAGAGAATATCTTTGTTTTCTTAAAAAATTGCTGGATGGCTTCAAGTTAGAGTCAGAATCCATGATGAATGAGGGGAGGGGAAGGCCAACAGGAGCTGAATTCCCTGGGGGTCAGAGTCATATTGGAGGTGGAGCCAGGAGGAAGCACTTTGAAAGAGACATGGCCAAGGGAGGTCTTTGGAGTTAGATGACGCACACTGAATGAATGTAAATTCAATCTTCCTTCTAACCTCCGAAATATTAGGAACATGCAACAGTGCTCACTCAGTAAGAGTGGAATTGCTTTTGGAATCCACAAAGAAATGCTGGCCAGCGTGGCTTAGTGGTTGAGCATTGATCTATGAGCCATGAGGTTACAGTTCCATCCCTGGTCAGGGCACATGCTCAGGTTGTGGGCTCGACCCCTGGTGTGGGGCATGCAGGAGGCAGCCGATCAATGATTCTCTGTCATCACTGATGTTTCTCTCTCTCCCTCCCTCTCCCTTCCTCACTGAAACCAATAAAAAAATATATTTTAAAAAAAGAATAGGGAGAACAAAGTTGGGGAATTGATGAGTATTGGATCTAGTTTCAGGTGGGTATTCAGTGTGGTGGCTAGGTTAGGATTGGGTAAGGATCATGATGCAGTGGTTTGGGATTGGTGAGCATAGTGAAGTGAGGGTTCCAAAGACTCGTGAAAGGTTAACGGTCATTTTATGTTGTCTGTTGAAAAGTTGAGGATTTAGAATGGATTTGCAACATTTATCTTTCCGGACAAAAGTTGCTTGGAGTAGTCAAGTCGTGCTGATAAAGGCAATGAATTGTAATGTCATGCTAATGAAGACGGTTAACCAGGAGCCCTCAATGATTTCAGTTCCCAGACCTAATTTTTGGGGCCCTGGAATCCCTAACCATGGAAGCACTACGTTTGGGAGCATTGAGTTCATGCTGGATATACAGCCTGTCCCTCCAGAACACTCTCCATCCTTTTCCACCCTGCTCTGTGCATGGGGAAAGCTGACCTGCTTAGTTTATATCAATCTGCTCCCTTGCACCTCTGTTCAGTTAATAGGAAATATCAGCAAGAAATCAGAGTGACGAGAGCGAGCCTGGGGCATTTATTCCTCCAGGTTCCTCCTTCAAGATCCTTAGTGGGCTGGTTGCATTCCTTAACTGAATGGCATAGCTCCTGCCACACGGCACTCTCCAAACAGTTCTTTTTATCTCTGGGTTTTCATAACAGTTCTCTCCTCTTGTCCCTACCGGGGCGGGCCCAGGCTTGAAAACAGCCGCAACCGGCCCTGATATACACGTTATCTCTTGTGATTGCCCTTTGGTCTTGCCCACACTTTTTGTAAAGAACCTCTTTGTTATTAAACTCTATTAAAATGACCCAATTCGCCATCTCTTCCAAGTTTGGGGCCTAACTAAGGTTTTGTTGAGTTGTTAATGTAACTGAAGTCTTGTTTTCTATTTGGTTATATTCAGGTGATACCTGGCAAGTGTTGGATAAATATTTGTTGACCGAAGGAATGATTAAATGTGTGAATGGCGGGACTTGAACTCCAACTCCTTCTCTCCAAGTGTCTAAAAGACAGTTGAGCATTCACATGTAAAGCATTGATGCTTTATGCATTCCGAGTGCAACAGATGAGCACAGGCTGTGTGGCTCAAGTTTCTAGAGACCTCCACTCTGGGGGTTTTCCCTAGTGATTCAGACCCAGGTGTCCTCCTTCCTAGAGGAGCAACAACAAAGAATAGAAAAAGTATCTGAAATATACAGACTAGTGAAGACATTATGTCAATTAAATGAAGAGTAGGGTGATTTCTTCAACTCAAAAACAACGAAAAGATTCAAACCATAAAATAAGAAATGAACACTGATAACTTTTACTTGTATAGGTTATGGTTTTAAAGGCATCATACTGAATGGACTAAAGTTACAGCTACCAGTTATGATTTGGAAAATTTATGTGACCTCTATTACAATTTATTATACTAAGCATCAGAACATTATTATATACTAGAGGCCCAGTGAACAAAAATTTGTGCACTCGGGGGGGTCCCTCAGCCCAGCCTGTGCCTTCTCTCTGTCTGGGACACATCTGGGGATGACCACCTGCTGGCTTAGACCCGCTCCCCGGGAGATTGGGCCTAAGATGGCAGTCAGACATCCCTCTGGCAGCCCGGGAACCCTCGAGGGATGTCCACTTGCCAGCGGGGGAGCAGGCCTAAGCTGCAGCCGAACATCCTTAGCGCTGCTGAGGAGGTGGAAGAGGCTCCCACCACCACCGCTGTACTGGCAGCTGTCAGCCTGGCTTGTGGCTGAGCAGAGCTTCCCCTGTGGGAGCGTACTGACCACCAGGGGCAGGTCCTGCATTGAGCAGCTGACCTCTGGTGGTCAGTGTGCATCATAGTGACCAGTCATTCCCAGTCGTTCTGCTGTTAGGGTCAATTTGCATATTGCCCTTTTATTATGTAGGTTAGAGGCCTGGTGCACGGGTGGGGGTCAGCTAGTTTTCCCTGAAGGGTGTCCCGGATTAGGGTGGGGGTCCCGCTGAGGTGCCTGGCCAGCCTGGGTGAGGGGCTGAGGGCCATTTTCAGGCTGGCCACAGCCCCTTCAGAGTGGGGGTCCCTGGCCAACCTGGGTGAGTGGCTGATGGCTGTTTGCAGGCTGGTCATAGCCCCCAGCCACCCAAGCTCCCAGTGGAGGCTGGCTGGAAGCAGGTATCTGGGACTTATTTATCTTCTATAATTGAAACTTGGTTGCCTTGAGTGGAGGCCACAGCTGGCCAGGACAGGCAGGAAGCTTGGCTTCCTCCATCGCCGGGGCAACCAAGCCTCCTGCTTGCTCCAGCTCCATGGCTGCCGGCTGCCATCTTGGTTGGGTTAATTTGCATATAGTGGCTCTGATTGGCTGGTGGGCATGGCTTGGGTCGTAGCGGAGGTGTGGTCAATTTTCATGTTTCTCTTTTATTAGATTGGATGAGGTAAATTTGATATAATTATCTTATAATTTTATACCTATGGTGACTAACAATTTCACAACTGCAGGTTCCCATAGAAAAGAAGGAAATCTTACCCTTTGCAACAGCATGGATGGGCCTAGAGAGAGTATTAGCCAAGTGAAATAAGCCAGTTAACGAAAGACAAATACCATATGATTTCACTTATATGTGGAATCTAATGAACAAAATAAACTAACAAACAAAATAGAAACAGACCCATAGACAGACAACACACTGACAGCTATTAGAGGGGAGAAGGGCTGCAGGGCTGAATGAAAAAGGGGAAGGGATTCAGCAAAAACAAACACAAACACGCAAACAAACGACAAAAACTTCATAGATACTGCAGCTTCATGACATTTGGTATAATCACATGTTCACTGTGCAAGTGTTAGACGAACTCCTTCAAACTGGGAGACATGAGGCATGGCTTGCAACTCTCTGGGGAGACTGACTCATTTATCTCTCTGGGTCGATGCCTTCATGGATGGAGCTTAGATAAACATCTGGCAGAACAGTCCCAAGCTCCCTTATCCTGCCCAGCCCTAAGGACATTTCTAGTTGTTTATAAATTTTTCCATATTATAATTTCTTAGGCTGAGGAATTCCAGGATCCTCCTCCCTGGATTTTTCAGCAGGTGACTGGCCCATCCTAATTTGCCATAATACACTTCCTCTTGGCGTAGAGCTCCCCCTTTGATGATCTCCAGGGCACAGTCTTCCTTTGGAGCTGCCTCGGCATTGAGTACCCCAGACACTGCCTTCATGGCTGAGTCTGTTAAATGACAAGAGAAGTGGGGGGTTATCCAAGACTAGTAGAGCCTACATCATTGAGAGGCCTGCTGACCCTAACAACTTAGCTGATAGGGGCTGTTTGCCAGTGCTTACTCTGAAAGGCCCATAGGCCGTATCAGGAACACATGGAGAAGACTGGGTAGGCTGAGGGTCTGTTGGGCAAAGAGAGGCTTCATCCAGTCCCTGTCTTCCTGGATGAAGATTTGTGGGGGCAGTTAGAGCTAATTAGTTGAGAGATTTGAATCATGTTCTTCATGGGTGTTTTGATTGGGGGTGAGGAAGTAATGTGGGCGAGCAGAACAGAGAGAAGTCACAAAGAGTGCTGCATGATGACTCCCCAAGGAAGAGGACAAGAATTCAGGCCTTTGCTCCCGTGTCAACATTATCCACTTTCACTTAGAAGGAATCTCTATTATCTTCTCTCAGCCTTCCAGCTTTTCATGTTCTTTTTGCACAGCTTCTCTCTCTCTATCTCTTCCTTGTTTCACTGTGCATCTCTGTCTTTCTCTCTTGTTCTGTAACTACTACTCAGTTTAATCAATTGCTCTTTAAATAGTTTTCTTATTACATTTGCTACATGTTTTATTTTTTTTAATTTTTTAAAATATATTTTATTGACTTTTTACAGAGAGGAAGGGAGAGGGATAGTTAGAAACATCGATGAGAGAGAGACATCGATCAGCTGCCTCCTGCACACTCCCTCCTGGGGATGTGCCCGCAACCAAGGTACATGCCCTTGACCGGAATCGAACCTGGGACCTTTCAGTCCGCAGGCCGATGCTCTATCCACTGAGCCAAACCCGTTTCTGCTACATGTTTTAGATAAACTTGCACTTGGGCTTACGAAAACTTAGAAAAATTATGCAAAGTATCCCCTTACATTGTTCGCTCTGCTTCCCCTAATCATAATATCATACATAACCATTGCACAATTATCAAGAAGAGGTGTGGTATAATTG
The DNA here is from genome assembly GCF_000147115.1 of Myotis lucifugus. Lineage (NCBI taxonomy): Eukaryota > Metazoa > Chordata > Mammalia > Chiroptera > Vespertilionidae > Myotis > Myotis lucifugus. Next base: position 5,907,118 of record NW_005871113.1, read on the forward strand.
GAACACTATTACTAACTAAACCACAGGCCTTATTTTTTCACTAATGCCTTTTTTTATGATCTAAGATCTTATCCAGGATTTCACTTACTATTAAATTTTTCTTATTTCACATCTAATCTGTGATAGTTCTTCAGTCTTTCCTTGTCTCTCATGGGTCCATTGTTCTCTTATTGGAATGAGGTGATGCATTTTTGGCAAGAATACGATGAACACACTGCTGTGTCTTTTTCAGTGAATCATATCAAAGGGTTCATATTTGATATGTCTTATTACCAGTGATGTTATTAAGAAAAACAAACTTGTATTTGATATGTCTCATATAGGAAAGTAATGGCCATTTCGAATCCAAGAGGATATAAGGAGCTCAGAATAGGATCAAGTGATGTGTGTGGTGTCACTCAGCATATTTGGGGATAAGAATGGAAAGAAGGGGTCAAAGAGTAGTCAGAGGCTCCATTAGTGACAAGAGCACTTCATTAAATGAGGACTTAGTGCTCTCACTGGCTTTCAGGTCACTACACATGAATCGGGGAGTTCAGCACCCTCTACCCACAATGGTAAGACAGACGATCCATCTGCAGGCCATTTATTCCAATCTCTTGACCTTACCTGTGTCTATGAGGCCGAGGATACAGAGAGTGATTGACACATTGACCTTGGCCACTGAATATTCCGTCCTGATGGAGGAGAAAAACCCATCAAGAGCAAACTTGCTTGCAGAATAGGGAGCCACAAGTGGACTAGCCATTTTCCCTAAAGAATAAATAAATAGGTTAATGAGGTGATTCAGCTGATTTTGGCTTTATCTGTAGCAGGTGTTTTAACTTCTATGGTGTCCCTTACCCCTTTAAAGCAGTGGTTCTCAACCTTGGCTGCACATTAGAATCACCTGGGAATCTTTTTTAAAATCCTGATTTCTGGGCCTCATCCTCCGGAAATTCTGTGTCTTTGTTATGGGGTGGGGCCACAACATTAGTAACAAAGAAACAATTTCTCTCTGCTCCCTGTAGAGATGATCATGCTGTGTTGAATTTATAAAAAGGAAAAAATTTCTTTTCCAACCTTAATATATAAAGAACTCTTTAAAAAATACCAACAAATCTCTTTAGGGAACCAATCCAACTCCATCCTGAATCATGAGTTTTAGCTTGGGATTTGACTCTAATGGTGTGCAACACAGAAGGCCCAACCAGACTACCTGGTACCACTGGGCTACTGACTAACCTAGGGCTGATCCAAATATCTGAGTAGGGTTGCAGAAGTGGATTGGTTAGATTTTTAGTAAGGTTGGTACATAAGAGGGACTAAGAAAGAGCCATGTAATCCCACAGCTGCTAACTTTTTTACCTCCAACCCAAGATATCTGGGGACCCAAGGGTTTGGCAAGAGCTCTCTTCCGGCCCGGCTGGGTGTGGCTCAGTGGTTGAGCATTGATCAATGAAGCTGGAGGTCATGGCTCGTATTCCCAGTCAGGGCTTGCTCCCCAATGTGGGCTGTGCAGGAGGCAGCAGATCAGTGATTTTAATGCCTCTACTATTTTTGGCAGCTAGAATTAAATAGTTTAATTCTTAATTAGGCCTTTGTTCTTCTGTTAACCACTCCTTCTGCTCAACTCCTTTTGTTCTCATGAAGTTAGTCAGAAGCTGTTAATAGGGTGTCTTGTTGTCAAGCAGGAGGAGATACCTTCAGGGTCATAAAGAAATTTTTATGGGTTTGTTTTGTGAAGGGAAAGAATGTCTTCAAGTTAGCTGTGAGCAGCTGCTGACGCCCAGGAGTCTGATACATATAAGCGTCATCTATACCTCAAGAAACACAGACTTCTCTCTCAGTTCCCTGAAACACCCGCTTCCAAATCCCCTAGCTGCATCAACACTCATTCTGTTTGCTTTTTGAGAGAGATGGATTTGAGAAATCTTGCTCTCCTGTCCTCTTGCTTTGTCCAAATCAAAGAAACATCAGTGTCTCAAAATTTTGGCTTTCCCTGTGCAATGGGCGCTGGAACCTGAATTGTGGAGGAGTGATTCACGTACACAGGTTCAGGAAGTTAGGATGTAGACATGTCTTTTGAGGGCCACCATTTAGCCTACTACATTAACACTGATGTATCTAGTCCACAGACCCCATTCAAGTTTTGCACGTGTCCTCATAATATCCTTTAGAGCTAAAGATCCGATTGAGGCTCATATGTTGCATTTAGTTGTCATCACTCGTGTGCTACCTTTAAGCTGGAACATTACCCAGTATTTCCTTAACTTTCATGACCTTGACCCTGTTGAGTACTGCTAATAATTCGGTACACGGTGATACGCTGGAGCTGGCTCCTACTGGATCACGAGAGCTGATTGCTCAATTTCATTGAATTTTGCAGGCAGGCTGAGGTCATGTTGAAATGGCCATCACGCGGTTCTTATATATGGAAATGCTACACATAAAATTATTTTATTGTTGCCTTTCGGAGAGGTAGTTGTTAAACGTTTACCAGCACCCTGCCGATGAATGTCCCTCAGTTTTGATTTTTTTTCTGTTGTTTCCTCATGATTAGATTCAGGCTACGCATTTTTTGGCAGGATCACAGGGTTCATTCTAATTTTCGTCCTTTACATACTTGTAACACTGACAGTGAGAACCTGATCCTCAACATATGTTATTCATTTGATTAATGCCCCCAGTATGTGATTATTCATCAGTTGTATCTTTGGCCTCTGTGTGGACATCCTCCTCATCCCCACTGGGCACTGAACCCCATGCCAGGCCACAGGGATGCCCTCTTTACTCCATGTTGAACTGCCCCATTGCAGTCTCCCTTGCAGAGACCCTTGTCTCCTCTATTATTGACATCCCATGCCAGGTGCTTCATGGAACCCTCCTTGGTCTGGTGTGAACCAGGTGCCTGGTATAAACCAAACTACCATTGCTGCCCCTTGTTTGGACACCCTTCTTATCTCACCTCGGTCTTGACATTCCAAGTCAGGCTGTCATAGCTGCTCCCTGACACAAAGCTGTCCCATTCTGCTCAAGTTTGACAACCTGAGCCAACAGAGCAATATTTAAGGATGATTATCCAAAGGATACACAGGGGGCTCAGACATGTCTCCCCCTGCCTCCCCTTGCTTGTAGCCTAACCCTGCCCTCCCGTGGCCTTGCTGATTAGACCTGTGTCAATAATTGTCCCTCTCTCGATTGAATGACTTATGGGATTGACTTATACAATTCAGCTGAGCCAGCTAGACACCTCTTCTCTGGAAGGAATGTGGAGTTGGGAGATTGAGAGATCAAGAGAGTTGGCAATGAGGCAGAAGTCAAAAGCATATTGAGAGTTGTTATGTTGAGAAAGGGATGTGGCAGCCAGGCTGAACTATGCACCAAATGAAACAGAGGCTAATAGAGAAGAATGAGGGTCAGGTATTGCATAACCACACTCTCTCTGGGACGTCCTGAGGGAGCCTTATTTCCTGGTGACTTCTCCATATAAGGCCAGCTGTCTCTCCAAGGATGGACTGAGTCAGATGTGTGCCCACTTATGGGCCAGTGATTTGGCACCCCTTCAAAATAATATTCATAAAATGTTGCTCAACATTTACTTAGAGACTACAGGGCAAGAGTGATTTTATAATGCCAGAAATAAAGGATTTATTACATGTATGTATTACATGGGAGTTCCTGAGACAGACATCTCCATGGAAAAACACTAAATAATTTATAACTCCTATAGTAAAATCAAGTATGCCAGATATTATTTGGATTCTGACTTTCAGGCATATGTCAGCTAACTGTTTGCAACATTGGTAACTTTGCTTATAGGTTCATAGCCATGTTGAAAAATATCCCGCCATAAGTGCTCATATATATTAGTATTTATGTTTGTGACTGCATTATATTTGCTGGGTGAAATGATAGGAACACTTGTTAAGGCTATTGATACATGTTGCCAAATTGCTATAGACAAAATGAAAAGTGAAGGACTAGATTTTTAAAAAATCAATTGTGAAAACCAGTTAAAATGAATACAAGAACCATACCCCTTTCCACCAACAGAATATGAGAGTGCCTCTCTCACACCTACTTTGTGGAGTTAACAAAGTTTTAAACAATCTTGTAGGCAGACCAACAAACCAAATTAAACAACAAAAAACAACAGCCCACCCCCACCATGGTATTTAGTAGTTTGGATTCGGTGGTTTAGTTGGTTTAGTCATTTGAACTTGTTTGTTTACTTGGGAAGTTGAGACAAGTTCTGTCCTCCTGAAGTCAGAGGAGAACTATTTTGTTTTTGCTACCAGGTTGAGACCTATCCCTTACTTTCCTTTTTATTCTAACAAAATTTACACCACGCTCATGGTACAGTAAGCAGTTCTGAAGTGTATAAGATAAAAGCTGGGCTCATACTATATATACTGTTCTCTAAATTATTTTTCCTTTGAACATAGGATGTTTATAGTGAGTATGTATACAAATTTACATAGTATTTCACTACAATTGAAGAATTCGTTGCTCGTGGTGGATATTCAGGTTGCTTTCAGTGTTGTTTTTTAAATTAAATTTTATTGGGGTGACATTGGTCAACATGAACATATAGGTTTCATGTGTGGATTTCTAAGTTACAAAATCTGTATATTGCACCATGTGCCCTCCACCCAAAGTCAAATCTTCTCCTGTCACCTCATATTAGGACTCTCTTCTCCCTACACCCTTCCTGCTGGCAACTGCCACACTGCTGTTTGTGTTCATAAGTTTCAGTTTTATATCCCACATATGAGTGAAACCATATGGTTCTTAGCTTTTGCTGTCTGACTGATTTCACTGAGCATAATGTTCTCAAGGTCCATCCATGTTGTTGTAAATGACGTTATTTTGTCCTTTCTTCTGGCTGAGTAGTATTCCATTGTGTAGATGCAACACATCTTCTTTATCCAGTCCTCTATCACAGGGCACTTCGGTTGTTTCCAGTGTGTGTTTTATTCCTGTAAACAATGCCCTAGCAATCGCCGACGCTGGAATGTAGGCTTCATGTGGGCGAGCACCTAACCTCACCTGGCCTCTTTTGCTGGCTGCCACAGCCCAGCATCTGGCACAGGGCCTGGCTCAGAGTGGGCCCTCCACACATATTTTGTGAGTAAATAAACGGATATATTTGGGGAGCACTTGTGCAAGTTCATCTGTAGAATAGAGTTCTCTGATGTAGAGTTCTGCTCTCTTCCCAGCCATTCCTCATCTTGTGCTTCCTTAAGTGGACTTCTCATTGAAATCAATACTGATCTCAACAGGAATCCTCCTTGGGCCAAACTCAACTTCTGACACTATATATTCACACCACATCAAATTCACTTTTCATTTTCTTAACTTTATATTTAGGTGTTTTTTTTAGTGCTATGCCTCTGTGAACGTTTGCAATAAGAAACTGCATAGGAAATCAATTTGCTATATTTGCTGTTATAAGAGTGTTGCTAATATTTCAATGGGCAAGGCCATGTAAAAACCATTTACAGAACAAATTATAAATTGCCTGTAAACACATGACAATGAAATTCATCCATTAATTACTCAACTTTCATTAAATATCTAATATCTGCAAAGTGCTGTTATAGAAAATAAGGATATGATGATAACCAAAAAATAGAATTCTACTGCTCTCAAGAGAACAGGGACCTCACATGCCATCTCACAAGTGAACAAATTTAAATGATAAATACAGCCCTCGTTTGTTTAGCTCAGTGGATAGAGTGTTGGCCTGCAGACTGAAGGGTCCCAGGTTTGATTCCCCTCAAGGGCACATGCCCGGGTTATGGGCTCGATCCCCAGTAGGTGCATGCAGGAGGCAGCCGATCAACGATTCTCTCTCATCTTTGATGTTTCTATCTCTCTCTCCCTCTCCCTTCCTCTCTGAAATCAATAAAAATATATTAAGAAAATAAATTATAAATACAGTCTTTCTTCCATACCTGCGGGTTCCACATTGATAGGTTCAACTAGCAGCAGATCAAAAATATTTGAAAAAAATGTTATGTTGGGAACGTGTACATATAGTTAGGCCTACATCTGTACTGAACATGTACAGATATTTTCTTGTCATCATTCCCTAAAAAAGACAGTATGACAACTATTTATAGCATTTACATTGTATTAGGTATTATATCTAATCTAAAGATGATTTAGAGTGTTGACCGAGAGAAAAAGGTAAGGCTGCCAGGCAAGAAAAACCCTTATTTGGGCTTTTGAATTGAAATTCAGAAACACAGATTCTGGAAGCAACCAGAAAAGTGTCCTGTCTGGGGATTAACATTTCGGTTACATTAGCTGTTTACCAAGGATTATGATCAAAGGGAAATTTATCTTTTGGAAGTCATTGGCTTCAGATGAATATTGACTTTCCATTACTGGGAAAGAAACATTTTTTGCACAGTTCTTAGAAAGCACAGCTCTATGGTACACAGAAAGTTTCTTTCTCAGCAAAAAACTTGTGTTTTTTTGCAAGTCAGCAAAGTTGATGCAATTTGGTTGTCCAACAAGACGGAGTCAGAGTACAAGATGACTCCGGTCATCTCTTTTCCCAGAAGTATACAGAGGAATGTGCATTGGTTATATGCAAATACTATACCATTTGACAGAACGGCCTTGAGCACCCTGGGGTGATGGTGGTGGTGTCCTGGAACCAATCCATTGCTGATACTGAAGGACAACTGTACTAAACACCTTTTACCTATAAAATTGTCAATTGTTGCCAACACTAGCCTTAAAAACATTCCCATCATTCCACCCAGCAAATCTAGTGTGTAATTGATGTGATGTGCTGCAGTTATGAAGTTCATGGAGCTAAAGGGCATGACAATGGAATGACCTTTACTTTTTAAAAATGGAACCTATGTCATGAAGACCCACTCGACTAATGGCAGATAAAACTTTTCCAGATGTTTCCAAATGTTCTCTGCCCAATCCAGTGATTCCCCTCCCCCGCCCCAATCAAATTGGAGTATTAATATCTCTGTCTCAGTTTATTTCACAAATACCATGTAGGCATTCTCTTTCCATTATTTCATCTACCCCACTGTCCCCTGCATCTGATAACAGGGGTTTTGTTTTCACGATGGACCTTGGATGTCAGAGAGACTGGGTCTGGGGTGTGTATGTAATGTGTAGGATACACATGTGGGGTGGCCTGCCTTCTAGTTAAAAAAATTTTTTTATTGAATTTAATGGGTTGACATTGGTTAATAAAATTATATAGGTTTCAGGTGTACAATTCATCATCTGTATATTGTATTGTGCATTCACCACACCAACTCAAGTCTTCTTCCATCAACCTTTACGCTGTTACCTTCCCCAAACCCCTTGCCCTCTGGCACTCACCATTCTATTGTCTGTGTCTATGAGTTTTTTTTCTTTGCTTAATCCTTTCCCCTTTTCATGCAGCTCCCCGACCCCACTCCCCTCTGACAGCTGTCAGTCTGTTTTCTATCCATGAGTCTATTTCTATTTTGGTAGTTTATTTTGTTCATTAGATTCCACATGTGAGTGAAATCATATGGTACTTACCTTTCTCTGACTGACTTATTTCACTTAGTATATAATGTTCTCCAAGTCCATCCATGAAGTCGCAAAGGGTAACATTTCCTTCTTTTTCTATGGCCGAGTAGCATCCCATTATGTAAGTGTATCACAGCTTTTTTATCCACTCATCTACGGATGGGCACTTGGGCTGCTTCCAAATCTTGGCGATTGGAAATAACATGGCAATGAACATAGGGATGCATGTATTCTTCTGAATTAGTGTTTCAGGTTTCTTCAGATATATTCCCAGGAGTGTGATTGTTGGGTCAAATGGCAGTTCCATTTTTAATTTTTGGAGGAAACTCCATACTGTTTTCCACAGTGGCTGCACCAATCTGCATTCCTAACAACAGTGCTGAGGATTCCCTTTTTTCCACATCCTCACCAACACTTGTTGTTGGTTTATTGATGATAGCCATTTGGACAAGTCCATTTGGACAGATGTGAGGTGATATCTCATTGTGGTTTTAATTGGCATTTCTTTGATGATTAGTGATGTTGAACATCTTTTCATATGTCTATTAGCCATTTGTATGTCTTCTTTGAAGAAGTGTCTATTCAGGTCTTTTTTTTTTTTTAACTGGATTGTATTTTTGGTGTTGAGCTATATCAGTTCTTTATAAATTTTGGATATTAACCTCTCAGATATCTTGGCAAATATGTTCTCCCATTCGGTGGGTTGTCTTTTCATTTTGTTGATGGTTTCCTTTGCTGTGCAAAAGCTTTTTAGTTTGACATTTAAGGGTTTAATTCATTTTGAGTTTATCCTTGTCGTCTAGTTTCATTTTTTTTGCACAATTCTTTCTAATTTCCCCAATAGCACTTACTGAATACACTATCTTTACCCCATTGTATGTTTTTGCCTCCGTTGTCAAGTATTAATTGGCCATAACAGTGTGGGTTTCTTTCCAGGCTCTTTATTCTGTTTCTTTATCTATATGTTTGTTTTTATGCCAGGATCATGCTGTTTTGATTACTAAGGCCTTGTAGTATAGTTTGATATCAGGTGGTGTGATTCCTCCTACTTTGTTCTTCTTTCTCAAGATTGCTGTGGCTATTTGAGGCCTTTTGTAATTCCATATAAATTTTTGGAATAGTTGTTCTAGTTCTTTGAAATGCACCATTGGTATCTTGATAAGAATTGCATCAAATCTATAGATTGCTTTGGGTAGTACAGACATTTTAATGATGTTAATTCTTCCTATTCATGAACAATGTATACGCTTCAACTTAGCTGTGTTTTCTTCAGTTTCTTTCTCCAGTGTCTTACAATTTTCAGAGTACAGATCTTTTATATTCTTGGTTAAATTTATTCCAAGGTATCTTATTTTATTTATTTTTTGATGTAATTATACGTGGGATTGTTTTCTTAGTTTCCTTTCTGATAATGCATTATTGGTGTCTAAAAATGCAACCGATTTTTGGGTTTTATTTTGTATTCTGAAATTTTACTGAATTTATTTACTGAATTTAAAGTTACCAGCTTTAAAAGGTTTTTTTTGGGGGTGTGGAATCTTTAAGTTACTTTATGTACAGTTTCTTCAAATAATGACATTTTTACCTCTTTTTTTCCAATTTGGATGCCTTTTATTTCTTCTTCTTGTCTGATTTCTGTGGCTGGGACTTCTAGTACTATGTTAAATAAGAGTGGTGAAAGCAGACATCCTTGTCTTGGTTCTGATCTTAAGGGAAACACTTAGTTTTTGCCCAATAAATATGACGTTGGCTGTAGGTTTGCCATATATGGCTTTTATTATGCTGAGATATGTTCCCTCTATTCTTATTTTGTTGAGAGATTTTTTGTTTGTTTTTTTTAATCATAGATGGGTGCTGGATTTTACCAAATGTTTTTTCAGCATCTATTGATCTGATCATGTGATTTTTACCTTTAAATTTGTTTATGTGATGTACCATGTTTATTGATTTGCAGGTATTGCATCAACCTTGCATACCCAGAATAAAGCCCACTTGATCATGGAGTATGATCTTTTTAATGTATTGCTGGATCTGGTTTACTAATATTTTGTTGAAGATTTTAGAATTTATGTTCATCAGGGATAAGATTTCAATGTTATGCAATGCCTAGATATGCATTGGGGACAAAAATGATTGCTTATCACTATAATTTCATAAACAACTTAATCTAGCCTCTGGAAGGAATGATTAAAAACCCAGTCCAATACTCCTTGGCTGACCTCATTTTGAGACTTAGCACCCCATGTTTGTGGAATTCAGATTTTAAAGAGGAAGGATTAATGAACATTGATGTTGACTATTTAAAAGAATATAGCATAGAACAGAGACATTCTTCAGTTAGGGAGAGAAAGCAAAGTTGTCAGTACTTTGGCAGTTCAAAGACATGCTTTAAGCAAACAGGCTGAATTCTTTTGGCTATAGAACCAATAGACTTGAAGGATAGTAGTCCAACTAGATTTCCATCCAAGATTTCACAGAATTACAAAGTGATATTTAGTAGGTGTAGAAGGTGTGGAAGCAGAGGTTATCAAAATTTCACCACGCCCTTGGACTTCTACAGTAATTCTTGTTCCTTTCGGGAACAGTCACACTGTGTATATGTTATAGAAAGTTAAAATTTCCAGTCAAAGATGATGCATGTCTTTGCATTAGTAAGTGTATCATTTAATCAACTGAAATCCTTAAAGCAGGACTGATATGAGGGTTTTGGCCAGTGCCCTAGGGTGAACTGGGGATGTGCCCAGCACTCTTCCCACTCAGTATGCATCTGGAAGCTCTCCCTTCCTTTCAGCCCAGAGGGAGGCTGTGGCTGGGGAGGGTGGGGCGTCCGTGCTGCCCGGGAGGCGCAGGAATGCGTATCAATCACTGTTTGGTGGGTAGTGCAGACACATTGCCCTTTTATCCCACCACCATGCAGGCCTCTCCTGCCCAGGAAGTAGAGCTCTTTACAACATCGATGGCATTTTTAGTCACAGCAATAACTAACATTTGTGCAGTACGTAAGAACTTACAAAGGCTGTTGGTTTCACATTGCCAGGAATGAAATTGAGATGGCTGACGTTGATGCTGGTGTTCGCACCTTCCAGCCATATCCTTCTAACTGACTAATCAACAAATCAAAACAACCAACCAGCCCTGACCGGTTTGGCTCAGTGGATAGAGCGTCGGCCTGCGGACTCAAGGGTCCCAGGTTCGATTCTGGTCAAGGGCATGTACCTGGGTTGTGGGCACATCCCCAGAGAGGGTGTGCAGGAGGCAGCTGATCGATGTTTCTCTCTCATCGATGTTTCTAACTCTCTATCCCTCTCCCTTCCTCTCTGTAAAAAATCAATAAAATATATTTTAAAAACAACAACAACAAAAAAAAACAACCAACCAAAAAATTTTCTCTGGGACCTGTGGTGAAATGCACCAAGGCATCCCCCACGCTTTTTACTAGTGACAACTTCTGATGCTGCCACCATCCAGAACATCAGGGACTTCTCTTGATCACACAGAGTTCTCTTCCTCTGTACACACTCTCTCCCTACCCCGTTGGTGGTTTAGATTGGACTTTTAGTGTAGCAAGTTCAGATTTGGAGTATACCCCACTACAGGCAGGTCTGTGAATAATATGGTGTGTTTGTTTCTGTTTATTTCATTTCGCCTTAGGTTAACCCACTGATTAGGCAACCGTATGTTGTTAAAATATTTCACTTTCAGTTCTACCTTTGCTTCAACTAACCTTACCTGCCTACATCTCTTGTGGATGAAAGAAGCAAAGTCCTTTTTACTCATCATGACCAGGTCTCTCTCTTAGTATCAGGTAGGCGGTACCTCTAGCGGTTTCTCGATGTCCCATTGAACTTCCATTTGTAGATCATAAGCCACCAAGCTTCTGGTAGGCACTCTGAACTGCTGGTCTTTCTCCGTTCCTTCCAGGGAACTTGTAGCCCATCTACCTTGAATGATCCCTCATTTTGGATTGCCCCTGTTGTTCTCAATGGCATCTCTCTTACTCAGCAGGCGCGCTCCTCATGGAATGTGCATGTCCACGTCTCTCATTTACATATCTGCCTGCCCACGCACATGGGAAAATTGACAATTGGCTTTTGCTTAATATCACTGTGAGCATTTCAACATCCAGTTTATATTGTGTTATTTCTGTGCATGAAAACTGGTAAAAAAAATTCATGTTTACTACAGAGCCCCCAACATCCTCCCTGGCACATCTCCTGCTCTGACCTTCTGCAGCGGCCCCTGCCCCACTCACCAGCCATGGAGGAGACAACGACAATGCTTCCGTTGCTCTGCTTCAGCATGGGGAGGGCAGCCATACTCATGACCACATAACTGATGTAGTTGACCTCCATACTTCTGCGCACGAAGTGGATATCACCAGCAAATGGTTCCATAGTAGCGCTGGTGATGTGATTGAGAATGAGCATGTCTAGCCCTCCTGCAAGAAATGACTGTGTTGAGAGAAACTATCTGGGGTGGATACCTTTTCTTTCCCCCTCCCCCTCTCCCGTTCCTACACTCCCCGCGCCAAGTTCCAAGGAGCAAAGACGATAGAGGAAGTCCAGAGGAGGAGAGAAGAGAAGCAGCCTCACCCAAGATATTTCCAGCTTTGGCAATAAATTGCTCTGCGAAGGTCATGTCCTCCATGGTGCCAGCAATGTAGTGTGCTGAGGCTGCTCCATACTTCAAGCAGTCGGATACTATCTGCAGGGACACAGTGACCTTGGTTTCAGTATTGTAACCGGATTCTAAGTTTGACAGCTTGCCAACACAAAAACCAAACTCATGAGACATGATGCTGGTGAAAAAGGAAAGAGATGTTATTCAAGTGCTGGCCACCTGGGGAGATGGGGGACTCTTGTCATAAAGCCCCATCATCTCAGTACAGGCAGAGGTGTTTTTTAAAAAATATATCTTTATTGATTTCAGAGAGGAAGACTGAGGGAGAGATAGAAACATCAATGATGAGAGAGAATCATCGATCGGCTGCCTCTACACATGTCCCACTAGAAATCGGGCCCACAACCCAGGCATGTGCCCTGACCAGGAATCAAACCATGACCTCCTGGTTCATAGGTCAATGCTCAACTACTGAGCCAGCCATCTGGCGGGCCAAGCAGAGATTTTTTATAAGGAGGGAGAGGCAAAGCAGAACAAAGAAGTCAAGGGCAAAGGAGTTGAAGAGTTCTCTATGTGCAGTCCAGCACAGTCTATTCTGATAAGGATCTTAAAACTGGTCAAGTGATGGTGTCATCTCGCTTTTTTCTTGTCATCTTGGTTCTATGGTTGAAGGTTAGCAAATCTCCTGGAACCGGGATGACTGAAGGCTGGAGTCTGTATCTTCTGAAGTTAGTTCCTAGGATTCTCATACAAACATGCTGTTTATCTATAAGCTACATCTTAGTCAGAGTCAGCTTTACAGACACAATGTCAAAAGAATGGCGGGCTGGGGTACAATTCCTACTGTTACAGTATTGGCTACAGACCTTTGGGGACAATCTCTGAGGTAATGGGGATTTAGATGAGAAGTTGTTCACAGCACTGGTTTGATAAGAAATGTTAGCGGGTTTATGTGCATGAACGTGAATTTAGTGAACGTGTGTGTGTGTGTGTGTGTGTGTTGTTAAATGCAACCCGACATAATCTTTGTCCTCGGTATGAAATACTTTTCTGGAAGTATTTCAGGTAGGGTGTAAATGGGTAAGTCATCACTGTGCTTGGGTTCATGTCCATGATTTGTGTATGTGAGTCTCTGTGAATAGATGTTTTTGAACGATACTAGTTTCCATGTGGGTAGCCCTAGGTTTGTGAATGTTTTATATCCTTGGGTTTGTGAGTCTGAGCATATAAGAGGGCATGTGTGTGAAAGTTTGCATGGGTACAAGAATATTAATTCATGTGTAGATACTGGAATTTTGATACCTGAGTACATATTTACATATCTGTGACTTTGTGTATAACTGCGTGTGCAGAGGCATGTCTATGAGTCTATATAACCCAAGAACTTTGTGTCTCTCTCTCATATATGTATGGGAATGAACACTGAAATGCGTATTTTCATATTATTATGGGTGTTTGAGCCTGTATGTGTGTGTGCCTGCGCATGTGTGTGTATGCATCTGTGTATGGATGTGCCAGTCTCTTTACGTTGGCATGTATATGTAAGTATATATAAAAATACATCTGGGCATGTGAGCATGTATGTGTTTGTGGGCACAGTACCCTCACCTTCTTTTTAAAAAAATATATTTTATTGATTTTAGAGAGGAAAGGAGAGGGGGAGAGAGAAACATCAATGATGAGAGAGAATCATTGATTGGCTGCCTCCTGCACGCCCCCCACTGGGGATTGAGCCCGAAACCCAGGCATGTGCCCTTGGCCGGAATCGAACCCAGGACCCCTCAGTCCACAGGCCGACGCTCTATCCATTGAGCCAAACCAGCTAGGGCACCCTCACCTTCTTTAGAGCTTCTTCTGACCTCGCTGTCACCATCACGTGGGCTCCCATCTTCGCCAGATGATAGGCCATCTCTTTTCCAATCCCCTTGCTGGCCCCTGTGACAATCACTTTCTTTCCTTGGAGCATCTCTGGGAAACCCCAAAAGGAAGTGAGGAGTAAACCCAACTTGGCAGCAACATTCCTCCTCCTGCTCTGGACATGGGCAGCCTTATCTCAATGCCTCACGGTTATGTGTCCAGATCAACTTATTTGCATACATCACTGGAGGAAAGTTCAAGTCTTTCATAAATATGCTCTGAAATGGTGGTTTGGCTTGGTTGCTCAGAACCCAGCCTACCTACTGTTTCTCCTAAAAATCAACAACAAGACAAAACAACCCTCCGTGGACAGAAGTTTCAGCTGGAACACTAGAGTTCCAGGTGTTTCTGGATTCAGCCAGTTTTGCTCAATTGAAAAAAAAATGCAAAAAGTAAGCAAAACAGAGATCCCAGGGATTTTCCCTCACTTCTAGTTAGTCATCAACTCCAGACTACTTTCCTGCCTCCCACTTATCAGTCCTTCCACGGAGCTCCAATATCTGGCTGAGCTGTGAATTTTGGAGTTACCCTTATTTTTGTAGGGGATCTGAAATTGCTTTTCATTAAGGGGGCCAAGTGCCACATGGACCATTTGCTCTCGGCTATGTGATTTCCCTTCCCCACACTCCTGTTACCCATCCCTGTGGCTGGAGGACACACAAATCCTCTCCCACCTCAGGATCCTTTGTCGTTCTACAACTTTGCAGGTCAGGAAATCATCATGATCCTCAGGCACTGCAGCTACCCGTTTTTTCTTTTTATCTATCTCTTCAAAATTAGACACACTGGTACTTACCTGGTTTGAATTCCTCATCCGCGGAATAGTAGTAGTAGGCCAAGAAGATCCCCAGAATGGGTAGGAGATAGTTTTTCATACAAGCCATCGGACAGGGATCTGGCACGAGGAGCCCTGTAGGACACAGAGAGAATCTACACAACTTTTTACAGCCTTCCAGGCAGGCAGCAGCCTCTGAATTGTGACATCAGGCCCGGGGAGGCTGGAGTAGTCTCAGACAGTGCTAGCCAATTTCCCTGTCAGAGCAGCGCGATTGGCTATGGGTGAGATCGCACTTATCTTGGCAGCCTGCATGGCAGATTTCACAATGAACGATATTTATTCCAATGCATTGAGCAAGAAGAGACTTTACAGATCGCCAAGTTCATGACTGTACAGGACTGGATTCCCAGCATCACTGCCCTGAGTCCATCTTCCTCTGAACACCATTTACACTAGCAATCGACGACCTTACACAAGTGCATGGCAAACCCCCGTTTCGGAGCATGTTTATATGTGTGCGGCTTCCGGGGAAATGTGAGTAATAGCCAAGAGAGCCAAGTTCAAGTCAAATCTCACTCTCAGTCCCACCTCCTAGTCAGAAGCTATTAAAAATAATAGCCCAATACAGAAAAATAAGCTTCTTAAGAAAATATGTGCAAAATATGTTCCTGGAAAATAAACAAGCCCGATAAACCTCACACAAGTTCAGTGACCATGTATTACAACATCAAAAGGGAATGCAAGCCAGCCAGAACCCAGATGGCAAGGCTCTCAGGAAAGCTCTAGCAGATTTGGCTCAGTGGATAGAGCATTGGCCCATGGACTTGAAGGGTCCTGGGCTTGATTCCGGTCCAGGGCACTACCTCAGTTGCAGGCTTGATCCCTGTGTGGGAGGCAACCAATCCATGTGTCTCTCTCACATCAATGTTTCTCTCTCTCTCTCTCTGTCTCTCTCCCTCCATTCTCTCTCTCTAAAAAAACACACAAAAAAACACACACCAAAACCCAAAAACAAACAAACAAACCAACCAATGGAAAAATATCCTTGGGTGAGGATTAACAAGAACAACAAACAGCTCTCAGGAAAGTACAATGGAATGTACACTTAAGACTTTAATAGTAAATAAAGAAGGAATAATGAGTGCCAAAACAAAAAAATGATACAAAGCTATTAAACTGGGTCTTATAAATGCTACTGAGGAGCGAGAACCATGGAGAAGTTGCTGCAAGAGAAGGCCTGGTGCAGGAGAACAAGCAGCGAGCACCTTCGAGGCAACACTGGCCTGAAAATCCCACAGCCAGCTAAAAACTGATCTGGAACAATACAAGGACCATAGAGGAGAAACCCTTAGTAATTTAGAATTTATCATAGAATTATAGAAATAACCACGCTGGTATGTCTATAGTAAGAATTCATTAAGGAGCAATTCTTAAAGAATGAATTGACGATATATTATTGTTAAGTTTTTCAACTTAAAACCAACTAACCAAACCATAAAAAATACCCCATCACAGAGCAAATTCGGAATTCTGCAAAGTTGCCAATAGAACTGAGAAAACCATTTACATGTGACAGTAAGAACGGGTATGGGGCTTTGGACAAGGAATATGGGTTTAGGGTAGGGGTTGGGGGATTCTCACAATATTAAGACAAATCGAGTTATGACACCAAGTACAGGATCTGGAAACGCTCCCTGAACTTTCACTTCAGAGTAAGGGAAAAGAATTGAAGACCCAAAGGAGATGAAATAATTTGTCAACAGAGACCCACAGCTGTAAAGTTTACTTCCAGAAAACAATGAAAATTTGAGAATAGTTAAGAGCTAGATAGAGCTCAAGGTCCATGGAGGACAAAATAGAAAAAAATAAAAAGGAAAATTCAAGTAGAAAATTATATTACCTACTGTCAGAACTGTAAGAGTTATATGCATAATTTTATAACTGACTTTATGCTACCAAGGTATGTTACAGACTAGATCCATTTTCATCTCTACAGCAAAGGAAATTTAAGTTTATTTTCTTAATACTGTACTATTAATAATAAAATTATAGGAAGAAACAATTGCTTGAAAATATGATGATGCTGAAAGGATGGAAAGATGGACAGACTAGGAAAGTTTATTGTCTGACAAAAAAATAAAAAAAATAAAATTCACTACTGAAAAGATAATTTAAAGACATAAAAAATAACAATGAAATAACAAGGAGTAGGATAAACAGCAGGGCGATAGAATGTAAAACTAATGCATTGACTATAGTTGATTGTTGGCTGAACTAAAAAATAAAGTCCAACCTTGTGCTGCCTCAAAAGACAAATAAACACAGACGTTAACTCACCACACACAGATGAATAACTTGATGACCTGATAGCTATCAAGCCAGAAAACAAGGACAGAGAAAGCACCTAACAAAGTAACATTCATGGAATTAGATGAAATAATTTTTAGTCAGTAAAGTGCATGAATGAGAAATGAGGACAATGCATAATGGTATATATTCTTAGCAGTTCTTAAAATGTTTAGTCTCAGGATCCCTTTACAATCTTAACAACTATTGAGGATCACAAAGAAATGTGCCTATGTGGGGGAAAAAGTCCTATAATCTCTTAGTATGATTATGAAAATAGTTTTGATCTTTTAGACCCCCAGTGGGGTCTCAGGGACCCAGGGGTAGCACATTTTGGCCATATTATGTAATAAACACAGATCACTGTATGTCCATATTTACATGCCTGGTTGTTTCATTTGCTTATAAACTCCTGAGGACAGGGACCACGTCGTTTTCATCTTTGCTGTTTTAGTGTTTCTGAGTTTCTGCAGCAACGAGAAGACGCCTGGCTTCCTGGACTGAGTTAAAAAGCAGGGAAATCCCTGGGATTCTGTGTTCTGGTCACACCCGATCAGCCCCACTCCCTAGTCCTCTTCTAGAGCTTCTCACCAATTTAAAAAATATGAAAGGAAACAACGGTTTCACCTCGCATTTCTTTCGAGTCAAATTTTCCCCAAGCGAGTAAAGTTGCTTTCACTGCCACAGCACCAACGCCAGCTGTGCACGCCACTCCTCTGTGCTGCCTCCCATTTTGAAAAATTAAATTTCAAAATGGGTAACATTGGTTAATAGCATTATAGAATATTCAGGTGTACAACGTTATAATATGACATCTGTGTACTCTACGGTGTGCTCACTACCTGAAGTCTAATTTCCTCCCATTAGCATGTATTTGACCCCCATTACCCACTGCTCCCTCCCCTCCCCACTTTCCCTTCTGGGACCCACCTGTTAGAATGGCCATTATAAAAAAATATAAGAAATAACAAGTGTTGGAGAGGGTGTGCAAGAAAGGGAACCTCAGACACTGCTGGTGGGAAACTAAGTTAGTGCAGCCACTATGGAAACCAGTATGGCCTGGCCAGCTTGGTTCAGTGGTTGAGTGTAGACCTATGAACCAGGAGGTCATGGTTCAATTCCAGGTCAGGGCACATGCCCGGGTTGTGGGCTCAATCCCCAGTGTGGAGTGTGCAGGAGGCAGCCAATCAATGATTCTCTCTCATCATTGATGTTTCTATCTCTCTCCCTCGATCTTCCTCTCTGAAATCAATTATACATATATAATAAAAGCATAATATGCTAATTAGGCTGGACGACCTTCTGGATGAAGCCGGGGCTTCAAGGGAAGCCCGGGTCCTGGGTGCCAGAGGGAAGCCGGAGCCGGCAGCAGGGGAAGAAAGGCCTACACTTGCACAAATTTCATGCATCGGGCCTCTAGTATATATTTAAAGAAAACAGTATGGAGACTCCTCAAAAAATTAAGAGTAGAGCTACCATTCTGCGTGCCACCCCTTCTTTGCAATGCATTGACTATCTACATTTCAGACAGGCTTTCCGTGAAATATCATGAACACAACCTGGCAGTTTTCAGAAACCTACAGAGAATGGGTTCCCCTCAGCTGGAGGTGCAGGTGGGAGGCCAGCCAGGCATTCATTCCCAGCCACCTGAAGGGGGTCCAGGAAAAGCAACAAGGTGAGAGGAACACAGAGGTTGAAGGGAAAGGGACTCTGGGGGATGGGCCAGGCCTGGGAGGACAACTAGGAGAAGGCAAACATGTGAGAAGGAGCAGCCAGAGGGAAATTTGCATACATATGGCCTGACATGCGGATCTCGAGAGGAGTTCCTGTCATTTCTGAGGCCCAAGCCGCTACTGTGCTTTTCAGGGCCGTTCAGCAGCTTTGCTAAGAAAGTGGCCTCTTTTTAAAAAAATGAATCCTGCCAGGGGAATAGCGGGCAGACCCAGAGTACGTGGTGGGCGAACGCTCCCTGTTGGGAGGTGCTGCCTTCCCTGGGAGAATAACACGCACCTGTTGAGACAGGAAAGGATCCTGGCATAACATTAGAATTCCCCTTCTCTCCACCCCGCCACCCCAGGCCAGTTCCCTAGGGCTGATTTTGGAGGAATTTGTAAATCTGTGCCATAGCCACTGAAATTTGTTCCCAGCGATGGACACGACTATGGTTTCTTCTAATAACAGGGACTCCTCTCCTCCCCCTCCTCCCTTTCCTCTCTCTCCCGGGGGAAGAAGTTATCATTTAGCAACTCTCTGCATGACCCTCCTCCTAATGGACAGATTTACTCATAGTTTCCACCGAATGGATGGAAGCTGCGGTGTGGAACGATGAACTAGGAGTGCCCTGTGTGCGCTGTCCTGTCCCCTCCTGTCATTTGTGGTCTGTGACAGGGGCGCTGGTGGGGCAGGCCACCTGTGGCTGGGAGAGCTAGGAGCCTCTTGGGGAAGAGCCAGTATCCTAATGAGGCCCGGAACCAGCGTGGATCCCGGCCCGTCAGTGCGGGTGGAGTGGAGGCAGCTCAGAACATGTCCTAGCGGGTTTTTCGGGTTTTTTTTTCATCTGGCCTCGCTCCTATGCACTGGCATCGGAGCATGGAGGGCAGAGCCCACACAGTAACTGAAGAAGCCACTGCCTGAGGACTTGGGTGAAGCATTGGTACACAAGGGAGCAGAGGGCGAGTCCCACACAGCTGAGAGGACTGACCCCAGCAAAAACCACCTCTCAGCATTGTTCCCTGGTTGCTCCGCCCGGCTTTCAGGGAGCACAGCGAGGTGGCACAGCAGCCTCAGCCAGGTGGCTTTCTTAGGGTGCCAGGGACTAGCACTGGAGGGAACCACTTCCCAGGTGGGAAACTGGGCTGCCAGACTTAGCAGATTTAGCAGATGGAAGTACAGGACACCCGGTTACATGTGCTTTGCAGGTAAACAATGAATACACTTTTAGGGTACCCGTAATCAACTATTGCGGGGGATATACTTATGCTAACACATTTTTATTATTTATCTGAAATTCAGATTTAACTGGGTATCTTATGGTTTATCTGAGATTCTTAGACGTGGCACAGAGCTTTGGGAACACGGGGAAGCTGTGCCCCAGGTGTGGACAGAATATCCTTGACCGCGGCTACTGAGAGCAGAGGCGAGACCACGCATTTACCTTCCCCACCGTGGAGCTCAGGAGCCTGGCCACAGACAGCCTCTCAAAGGACTCTGGGTAGGAAAGGAGGACAAGGGCACATGGCGGAGTGGAGATTGCATCTGCTGACATTTATTTAGTGCCTACTACGTGTCAGGTGCTATGAATGAAAAATAAACCCAAAACACAATGCTCTCCTGACCGGGTTGACTGCAGTATGTACCTCTCACTCCTGTTTCCGCCTTGTCATGCTCCCTTCTGATCTTAAAATGCAATTCACACCTGTAAGGCAAGGAAAATTCAACCCTGGTTGGTTGAATTTTCCATTTTCTGTCTGATGGGAGGGGTCATGACCTTTGAGGGTGTGGAAACAGCCCAGAAAAATGACCTAATTAGGACCGGAAGGAGCATGGTCTAGGTTTAGGGTGTTGAGTTTCTGCCAGCAGAGGGAGCCCCAGGGTTGGGAGAGAAAGCTCAGACTGCAGGGGTTAAAAAAAATCACTAGGGTGGGGAACTTTCTGGCAATGTGTTCAGCAGTCCAGAGGGACTTCAGAGTCAAATTCAGATAAAAGAGGATGAAAGAGAGAGGAAGGGGGGAAGCTAGATTTACAATACACTGACATGTACACAGCAACAGTTACACACACAAATCACATAGAGCCCCCTCCTTCCCCCCTCCGTAGGCACACTGACAATTTCTGCTCTAGTCCAGTGGTTCCCAAACCTTGCAGTGCCACTGAGTCATGGGGGGAACTAAGGGCAGATTCCCAGACCCCACCGGGACCTGTTGAACCAGACCCATCAACGGTGGGACCCGGGAATCTGTATTTTTACAAAGCTCCCCAGGCGATTGTGAAGCAAACTGTGGACAGACAGTCTGATAAACTGCTCTGGGTAATTAGGTAAGAACTTTAATTGTAGCTTGTTTGAGACTTAATTTAAGGGCTCCAGGCATCAACATGTTGACGGGTGGATTGAATGTAATCCATGGGAGTCTGCAATTATGATTGAACTTTCTCTCAAAAAAATGTCTATATCAATTTCTAGGAATAATTTCTATGTCAATATAATACATGAAGAGCATTTAAAAAGTTACATGGCACAAAAGGCTTATGAATAACAGGAATCCTTACTCCTCATATCTCCATGCCCTACCCTCATTTCAGAGCCCTTCCTTTCTGTTTTTTAAAGAATGTCTTATTGACTTAGAGAGAGGGGAAGAGGGAGAGAGAGGGGGAGAGAGAAAGAGAGAGAAAGAGAGAAACACATGGATGTGAGAGTGCAACATCAATTAGCTGCCACCTGCATGCCCCCTACCGGGGATCGAGCCTGAAACCTAGGCATGTGCCCTAGACCTGGAATCGAACTGGCAACCTCCTGGTGCAGTGGATGATACCCAACCAGCTGAGCCACATTGGCAACCCCTTTTTTAAATCTTATTTTTTCCCTCTGAGAATTAACCACATATTTTAAAACAATATGCTTTTTACTACTGTTCTTTGATTATGCAATTTGAGAAATTATTTATTGACTTTCTACTAAGAAATATTAGGATTTTGCTTTTTTAACAACACATGTAGAGACTCATTTCCTTTCTTCTAGACTCCTAGTACTATTCTTTCATCATTTTAATTAAATCAAGTCAGTGTTCATATTATTATGACTAATTGTTTACAGCTCAGCAATGTAATGTACAGTGATTGCATTTCTTTTTATTCTCCCCACCTTCCCTCTTTACCAGAGTTTACAATCACACTTTTGTTTGTTTGCTTGCTCAGTTCTCCAAATCCTCTGACAAGAGCTAGAAAAATAAATTGGTTAAATTAATTGGGTAATCTGATATTTTCCCCTCATATGTCCCTCTTGGAGCCCTCATCCTGCTGTGCCCATTTGCACTAGAAGCTTGATAGGCTGGTCGCTGGGACATCCCTTTGCCATCCACATGAGAACTCTGACTTCTCTCCCGGGTAACTTTCCCTAAGTGGTAAGGAAATTCTTTGAGACCTAGGATGCAAGAGTGCTATTTTACATTTAACATTTTCACATGGGCACCCATCCATCAGATCACAGCCGCATAAACCCCAGGGTGACAGCTCTGCCTGCTTGTCCTTATTTCACCCTCGCCTTGATTCATGGTTTGGCTGGGTAGGGATTTCTAGGTTGAAGATTATTTTCTCATGGAAGGGGAAGACATTGCTGGATTGCCTTTCAGTTTCCAGCTTCCAGTGTTGACCCTGCAAAGTCCAATTGCTGCCTGGATTCCTGATCCTTGGTTTGTGAACTGGTTTTCCTCTTTCGAGAACTTTTGGGATCCTTTTATTGCTGGGGTTCTAGCATTTATAATGATGTACTTTGGGGAGAGTTTTTTTTTCATTCATTGTGTTGAGCACACACTGGGGCCTTTCCATAGGGAAATGCAAATCTTTCATTGTGGGAAATTTTGGAGACATTCGTTTTTTGGTTAATGTATTTTACTCAGTTTTCTCTGTGCTCTCTTTTTGGAATTCATAATTAGAAGATGTCAGCGCTCCTGGATCAATCCATGTAAGCTTCTTATTGTTATTGTCCTATTTTTAAATTTATTTTCCTTTTTGACCTGCTTTCCAGGAGATTTTGTCAATTTTATCTTGCAATGCTTCATTTAAATTTATATTTCTAGTTGCACTTTTTAAAATTTATTTTAAAAAGCTCTTTCTTGTTCCCTACTACTTTTTAAAAACATTGGTTTCCTGGTCTTCACTCATGGAGGCCCTGTTTTTCCTTATCTCAGGGGGTAATTTCGATGTTGTTGTGAATTAACGATTTCTTCTGCTCTCTCGGTTATTATGGAGTTTTTATCTTCAATGTCAGAGGCTTTTATTCCATGATTGATGATCCTTGGAGTCCATTCCTTGGCTGTTGGGGGCGCTGTATGGAAAGGCAGGGCTGGCTGTTAGCTCTACTGTTGGATAATCCAGAGGGTACTGGGCATTTTCATTGGGGGACCCCAAATACCAGTGCGTTAGTTGTTTTCTCTTTGGTTGAGTATCTTCTACACAGAGGAATCCTTAGTTTTTCTGCCTAGTGTGGGCTGGAGAGGGATATAAACCCGGCTGTTGGTGTTCCGGGAGCTGAGCCAGAACGAGGAGCTGGGGAATCTCATCTTTCAGGATGGAGTCTTTCTCTAATCCTGCTTCTAGCTCCATGCCTAAACCCACGCTCTACTGAGCCCACTGCCTCTTAGGCCATTTTCTCCAAAATATAGACTTTCCTTCTTCAGTTGGAGGGCAGGAAAGGGGATCTGGAGTGTCTCCTATTGTTGGCCCCTCTTCCCTCTGTTCTGAGATCCGATGCCCTGGTTCCTGAGACTCTCCTGGGCTCTGTGACTTCTTGTTGGCGTCCTGCCATGGGCACTTGGGCTTCCTCCAGTGGTCTCGTTTGCTAAGTCACGTATCACTCGTCCATTTACTTTCCCTCTTGCAAAAGAGTGTTGACATCTCTTATCCGCTATTGTTTCCATTCCAGTTCTCTTTGACCTTGTGGTTTATAGCATGTCAATTCTCCTACTGTGATAAGTGCATTTTGTATGAAAGCAGAAATGAATATGGCTTCTCAACTCCCAGGTTTAACCCTAGGTAGATAGCTCTTTCGAGGAGACTGTCGGGCTTGAAATGAGGGGAAACTTGTGACATCTTCTATCTCCTCCCCTAGGTTACCCAAGAGTCAGGTGTGGAAATGAGACATTAAATCATTTTAATGGAAGGAAAGGAGGAAAAACATTTCATTTGTTTATTCATCCAGTCTTTCCAAACATTTATTGAGCACTAATAAATAATCTAACCTATGCTAGGTGCCAGGAATATAAAAGCTGAGCAATATTTGCTATCTTCCTTCAAGGAAGTTGTAGTTAATCATAAGGCAGGCAGGCAAGTAAATTAAAAGTCACGATAGTTAATAATATACTATACAGTAATAAGGGTGCGCATATTGCCTTGTGCTAGCCATTTTCATGACGATAACCTCATTTCATTCTTGTTACCGTTTTTACGTTGGATATCATTAACCATCTTTTGCAGATGAGAAGTTATTAGAGGAGTACAGAACAGGCCATCCAAATCAGCCCAGAGAGGGGAAAGGGCTTCTGGGAGGAGGTGGCCCTGGAGTTAAGTTTTGAAGGAAAAGTACAAGTTATGGAGATGAAGTTGGGGGAAAGGCATTCCAAGCAGAGGGAACTCCCCGTGTTCAGGCAAGGGGTCTCAAAATAGCACGGCATGCCTGAGGAACCTCAAGTAGACTGAAATTGGAGCACATGGGGGCGTGGCCACTGAACTATAAGTATCCACGTTAGTCCGGATTGTGATCCTGGGCCTACTAAGGAGAGCTGCAGAATATGTGATTCCCTCTGTGAATCTGAGCAAATTAAAAAATACTATTTGTAAAATGGAGACGTCGCGCGATTATATAAAGAGATGAAATATGTAACCCTGGATTAATGGTAGGAATGTAAAATATTCTAGTTCTCTTAGGACAAACCTGCCTTAAATCCTTCTTCCATGGTCTCTAGTCCCCTGACAGTTACAAAACAGATTCTGGAAAATCTTAACTATTAGGCAAATCTTTTCTCTCGGTCCATTTTGGCCAGGCCAGGATTAATTGAGCAACTTTTAACAGACTATTTTATTTAATCAGCAGATGCAGTATTTATGAGTTCTCGGGCGTCTGGGGCATCTTTCCTGTAAAGTTTGGGTGGGACCAGGCGCATTGAGTCCCAGACTCCCCTCCACCACTGACATACGTGTGACCTTGGACGAGGCCCTGCCCTTGCCTGGGCTTTAATTCCCTCACCTGGCAAATGAGAGGAATTAAATTAGATTAGCGTTAAGATTTGTTCCAGCTCAGAAACTGGATGCAGGAAGCTTTGAGCTGTACTGAAATAATATAAAGAGCAACCTTGGATTTTTGGATTCTATTTTCATATCATGCTACGGAGGGAAAGGCAATTCCTTTTACATCTTGGCAAGCAAGCAGAAGTGAGATCCTTCTGTCTCTCCACCCTCCTTCCAGCTTCTGACTCTGATTTACTCACACCAACCCCAACGAGAAATACTGGCACTAAAAAGCGCACTTCAGCGTGTCCCTCTGGATTCTTAAGCTCTGTTGGAAAAGTTGGGGGAGCGGGACTCTTAAAAGCCAGCCGTCGGGAAAACACATCGCCATCGTCTGTCTGTAGACGCTTTCCAAAGCCTGAGCCTCGCTGTTTAAATCCCTCCAAGACTGGATCAGTAAACCGCAAGCTTCTGGGTGATACTGTTATTGATGGCAAGTGAGGGTTCGGGTAAATGGTGGGAGTGGGGACTGGCATTTCCTGTTCCTGTCAGCGTTTCTCTAACTGGCCTGAAAGAAGTGCTTTTGAATTCGCTCTGCACAGGCCCTTTCAAAGCTCAGAAGGTCAGTATCCTAGCATCCTGAGCAGCCAGGCAGGACTGGGACTAAAGAACAGGTGAAGAGCATGTGAAGAACTGTGACTGACAACTGTAGGCCTCCCTTGGTCCATTGAACAAGACTTCTCGAAATAAAATGAGCCTTTCTCAAAGCTCCCGATCTCCATATTAATAATGTTCAACTGGCTGATGATTGGCTGCAAGATGCAGTTTCCAGCACTTTCAGCAATTCCTAGGAGATTGCCTGATGTTTGTACTCTGTCATCGGGTTAAAGCCAATTTTTTAAAAAAATGCTTATGACCTGCAATCTTTGTAGGATTTCAAAGAACGTGCAGACATTTTAAAAAACGATTTTTGCAACATTTTCATTCCATCTTAACTTTCTGTCCCAGGATGATCAGAACGCTCTCAGTGCCAGTGACAGGCGTCTGGTTCCATCTGTCTTACATCTTCCCTCCTACACATTTATTTCATAACTCATTGGGCATTTCTTCTTCTTTTTTTTCCCCTTTGACCAGCATTTGACACTGAAATCTCTCTTCAGCCCAGCCCTCTAATTTATTCCATTATTTCAATAGTGGTTTTCTGAGTACTTACTAGGCCCTGACACAATGGTGATGCTATAAAACATAATGGGATTTTAAAAAGTCTTACCTTGAGGTTTCAACCAAATTTTACTTCTTTTTATGGATCTCCTTTTTTCCTTGTGCTTTTCTTCCCCTCTCTCCTCCTCTGCCTTCCCTTCTGTTTCATCTCTCTCCTCCTCTGCGGTTTCCCACTCTTTGGGGAGGGGCAAGATTTCCTGCTCAGAAGTTGGTTGGTTTCTGGGAGGAGTCAAAAGATCTGGTTCAGGACTTGAACCAGCTGGTCTGCCACCTGATACAAGGAGGTGAAACCCAGGTCAAGGAAGACCTTGTGCTGGGACCAAGGTTGCAGCCAGGAGACTCCCGGGAGAGGAGCCCTAAAGGGAAGCCGGAGTAGGCCAATCTTGGACGCAAGCATCAGCGTTCCCCAGAGGACAGAGGACCTCCTGAGGCAGCCCCAGGGCATGAATGATTGGAAGTGGTCCTGGTTGCCCTGGAGACTTATCCATTCCTATTGTTAGCTTTAAACAGGCCAGAGGCACACCAGGCAGAACCCCTGTCCCACCTTTAGCGCTTGCTCTCAGATTCTTGGCTTTGCCTCAAAGAAAAGTATTGAAACAAGAATTGAACAGATTTTCCCCTCCCACAAAGAGACTCCAGTGATCCAGTGTTCTCTGTGTAAGAGTTAAGAAGTCTTTTCCATCAAAGTTATAGCTTAGATATTAACTCCCCCTATCTCCTGGCAGGTAATTAACAATCTAATAAGTAACCAGAAGTGTAAACATTCCTGAAGAAGAGGTCGTCTGTCCCACTCCCCTACAGACATCCAGTCTCCTTCCTTATAGCCTGCCTTTCTCTGCTTAGACATTGGCGCCAGACTGTGAAGCCATGCCCTTCAGACAATCGGGGCGCAGTAACTCCTCAGGGAATAGACAGTGATGGCGAACCTTTTGAGCTCGGCATGTCAGCATTTTGAAAAACCCTAACTAAACTCTGGTGCCGTGTCACATATAGAAATTTTTTGATATTTGCAACCATAGTAAAACAAAGACTTATATTTTTGATATTTATTTTATATATTTAAATGCCATTTAACAAAGAAAAATCAACCAAAAAAATGAGTTCGTGTGCACCTCTGACATGCGTGTCATAGGTTCACCATCACTGGAATAGATAAAAATAGGAGTGGAATCCTCATTGTGTGTGCCTGCCTGCCCTATTGTTGCTAATGGCAGCGCACCCTTTTGCGCAAAAGTAAGTCTGCCTTGCCGACCCATTTTCGAGTGTTTTTCTCATTCCCCCAACACCATTGAAGAGCATTTCTACACATTTCTCAATTATAAACCCCTTAAGCAATAACCTAGGTGACTTATAAACCATTAGGGTGATCCCATCAACAGGAGCATGGATGGTAGAGGGGAGACAGGACCTGCAAGAGGATCCAGGTAGGGACAATAATTCCAGCCTGATTTACACCGATTAGTGATGGAGCATCATACCCAATTCAGAGGCTTTCATTCTTTTGGACTAAGGCAGTGGTCGGCAAACTAAGGTTTGCGAGCCACATGCGGCTCTTTGGCCCCTTGAGTGTGGCTCTTCCACAAAATACCACGTGTGGGCGCGCACGTACAGTGCGATTGAAACTTCGTGGCCCATGCGCAGAAGTCGGTTTTCGGCCTGGGTGAGTCTATTTTGAAGAAGTGGCGTTAGAAGAAGTGGGGGGTGTCGGTCGGTCGGGCGACGGGAGACGTGGCGCAGGCGGGCCGCGGGATATGCAGCGCGGGGGAGGAACATTGTTTTGAGGTACATTCCCTGAGGTCGACCCCTTCCAACTCTCCCATTCATACTCGTCTATCTGAAACAAGTATACAAGACGAGTGTGGATGGGAGAGTTGGAAGGGGTCGACCTCAGCGAACGTACCTCAATCAGATTGAGGACGTTTTTTAGCAAAGGCCAGCTTAGGAGTACCCTAATTAAGTTAATAACAATGTACCTACCTATATAGTTTAAGTTTAAAAAATTTGGCTCTCAAAAGAAATTTCAATCGTTGTACTGTTGATATTTGGCTCTGATGACTAATGAGTTTGCCGACCACTGGGCTAAGGCATAGACAACAGTGTGTCAACAAAGAGGTCATTCTCTTCACCCATTTATGTATTCACCATTCAACAAAGAGTTAATGAGCACCTAGTCCATGCCAGGCACTGGCATAGGAGCCGGGAATAGAGTGATAAGCCAAACTAGGCATAGCTCTACCTTGATGGTGAGTATAATTGATGTGGTTGCACACTGGTCTCTCTGAGATTTGGGGACTTCAATGTAGAGGAAGGGTTGAAGTTGTTGGGTGCTAATGTCTCCTTTGGAGCAGCATCGCTGGACAGATTTTAGATGGTCATCTTTCTGTTTCTTAGTCAAAAAGGGACATTGGTTCTTCCAATGACCCTTCTGCTTATACAGACAGTCCTCGGGTTACGTTGGTTGGTCCGTGGTTATGTCGCCATCTTCCATTTATTTATAGAAAAAAAAAGTTCCATCATTTCGATGTATGTACATATGTGCCTTATGTTTTTTATTATTTATTTATTTACCACAAGTAAAGGTCGGGAATTGTTATCTTTCTTTTAATTTTTTTTTTTACTGTTTCACTTCATTACTGCTGTGTATGTGCTCCATGTGAGTGATGTAGGTGCTTATATAGATGGGTTCTGACTTAGGGTGAAAATCAAGTTATGTTGCACCATAGTAATGGATCTCCGACGTAACCCGAGGACCTACTGTACTATCTACAAGTGTATTTACCTATAGACTCCCAATTCTCAAAGGATAGAAGACCTTCTAGTCTTGTTTTCCTTTCAGAAGCCAGTTGTCTTATCTGGAGATTTCTAGCTCATTTACTTTCTGAGGCTCTCTGAAAATGTCCACCCACATATTGAATATTTTCTAAACAGTTCATTTTGGATTTCAATTAATTTTTTTCTCATTAAATCCTTTTATTCATATTTGAGCCCATAAGAAGAAAAAGGGAAAAAAAAAACAAAACAAAGCAATAATGAAAAAGAAAAGCCTCCTTAACTTCAACTATTGTTCCACTCCAGAATACTCTTTTAAAATTTCTTGAAACCTGTTTTTATTTTTATTTAGTTTATAATTTTGAATCTTTTAAAAAAGGCTTCTGGAATTGTCTTTTATACTGTATTTTAATTTTTTTCTTGCTCTCTGAAGACACTGTTTTTTTTGTTTGACACAGATGAGTTATTACAATGTTTTCTTTCTTACCCTTCTGGTTTTAAACAATTTTTTTCTCCAGTTGAAGGACTAACAACTGAACTTGTTGTACTGATCTGTAGTTCAGAACAATAATTATCTAATAAAATCTTGAGCTATGTAACAGATTTCTACCTGGCTTCCTGCGGTTTAGGAAAATCCTTAATTATAACTCTTAATATGGCTCTATCTAGACCAAGGTTTAAATTTAACTTCTTTTTAAAAAACAATTCTATTTATTTGAACTAAAAACATCAGCAACAGCAAAACCAACCAACAAACAAACAAAAACCAAAGAATGGTTCATTCAACTTCTTTAGAGCTGCCTTTTTTTTAAAATATATTTTATTGATTTATTACAGAGAGGAAGGGAGAGAGACAGAGAGCCAGAAACATCGATGAGAGAGAAACATCGATCAGCTACCTCCTGCACACCTCCCACCGGGGATGTGCCCGCAACCCAGGTACACGCCCCTGACCGGAATCGAACCCGGGACCCCTCAGTCCGCAGGCCGACGCTCCATCCACTGAGCCAAACCGGTTTCGGCTAGAGCTGCCTTCTGATTTTGCAATTTTATATTGTGATTGTTCCCCCCCCCCCCCCAGTAAAACTCTGAAAAATGAGTGGCTCACATCAAAGGTCAGGTAAAGATAAGTGGAAAGAGAGAGAAATGAAATTAAGGTTGGTTTCAGAGTCTTTGAAAAGACCATGCTGGAGTTCAAATTTTGTTTTTTAAACCTCAGCATACTAGTTAAAGAAGCAAACTTGGCTTTTTAGATTTCTGGGGTTCCTCTTAAATGTATTCATTTATTCTGGGGTTCCTTATAAATGAATTAATTTGTTGATTTTGACATGCCAAAAGTTCTCCATAATGACCATTTTTATTCTAAATAAAATGCTTTTTATCAAAGTAAGTGCAAGAGTTAGGCTTACAGTGCAACTTTATATGGAAATCAGGAGTTTTTCCAAGAGGAAGTTGGGGTTGTGACACAGGAGAACCCAAGAGAGGCAACCTAGTGAGAGTGTGTGCCTGCAAATGGTATCTTGGGTTCTCTTTATAAGCAAAAGTTAGGAGTGGGCCATGCAGTTAATGACCTGACAATCTGACCCTGGCATGCAGACTAAAAGTAATCTGCCACACATGGACAAGACAGTGCCCACATGAGTGTTCTGTAGAACCTAAAGCCAAGTTTGACCAATTGCCCTTTCCCAAACTGTAATGGACCTCCTGCCATTACACCTTAGGACCAGTTTGGACTAGATTGGTGACTTATTGGGCCATTCCATATGAAATACGCCCTTATTCATCTATGAGAAACAATGTATTCCAGAACAAAACAAAAACACATATAATGAGACTTTTTAATATAGACAAATAAAAGCAAAAGAAAAGTGAGCACCAGGAGAAGAAGCAGTTGAATGGCAAAAATAGTTGTCAAATGGTACACCTCCAAAACAAAAGGTCTAATATACAGAACTATGCCTACTCATTCAATGATCTACTTTCCACACCAAATATCGAATGACCTTATACGAACACCTAGGTATAATTAACCAGATGACCTGCTTGGTTAAAAATCATAGAAATGGTGAGAACTCAATGAAATTAGCTGGAACTCAGTAAGTACATTGCTGATTTTTGGGAAGCATGGAGTTCAGGGAGTGGTGTCCTTCCTGAGACCTAAGTGGGCTGACATCATTTATGGAAGCATTTATTTCTTGATGGCTGGTACTCTGAAATTTATTTATGGGTGAGTTAGTTCCTGGTTGGCTGACCCTCAGGGCTATCACTGATTGATTGGCTTATAAAAGTGTCTTAACTGAGGTGAGCTGTCATTGATTGAGCCAAGGGGTTTAAAACTAATTCTGGGTACAATGATTATAGAGCAATCAAACTTTCCCCAAGAATGTGGTAACTTTTTAATATTCTCACAGTTGATTCTTACTATTTGTTTTCACTAGAACATAGTGCAAATTGGCATCTGATAAAACATAAAATAATATATTTATTTATGTTCATAGATCAGAGTTCCGTGGAGTTTTGTACTGAGCAAGGTGACTAATAAGTGTTTCATTATGACAAAGTTTGAGAACCATTAGGTTCAGCCACTAGGTTTAGGCATTTTCTAAGAGGCAAGAGTATTAGTTAGATAAATTTAATCAGGAAATAGTTTATTTGGGGGATTAAATTCATTACTTTTAATAGTCATCTAGCAAGAAGGAAAATCTTTGTCAGCATGCTGAGAAAAAGAGCAAAGAGGCATTGGAAACAGAGAAGAAGGGATGGTGGGTTCTAGAGAAGCAACCCTTATTTGGTGGTTGTTCTAAACAGAATCCTAGCATCTTATAATTGGATGGGACCTCAGAGGCCATATGACAAACATCCCTCCAAGTTCAGAAATTTCCTCTCCACGTTATACCATCCCTGGCAGATGATGTCTAACTTCTGCTTGGGTGCTTTTAGTAATGAGGCTCTTACTATACATCACAAGACAAGCTGTTGTTTGGAAATGCTCTGATTTCTCAATGACCTAAGATCTGTTTCCTTGCTAGTCGTAGTTCAAGCCACATATAATAAGTCTACTTGATTGTATTTCATTGGACCAATAGAGCAGCCCTTTAAGTATTTGAAGGCAATTGCTAAGTGACACTACTGTATATTCTCTTCTCTAGTGATTTGATTCTTCTGTATGTGAGAGGGGTTCTGGACTGTTATCTGCCCAAGTCACTCTAATCAAAGTATTTGTGTCTTAAATTATAGCAACAACCACAATTACAATAACTGTCATTGGCTGAAAGATTACTACAGTTGACCCTTGAACAATATGGATTTGAACTGCATGGATCTAGTGAGAGAGAGAGAGAAACATCATTGTGAGAGAAACATCGTTCGGTTGTCTTCTATATGTGCCCCAACCAGGGTTGGAACCTGCAATCTAGGTATGTGCCCTGACTGGGAATCGAACCCGAAACCTTTTTTGGTGTACGGGATGATGCTCCAACTAATTTAGCCACCTGTCCAGGGCCGAGAACTTCTTCAATAAATACTTATACATTTTCCAATCCGTGGTTGGGAGTCCACAGACTTGAAGGGCCTACTGTATGCATTGATCTACGCTATTTTATATAGGGGGGTTGAATATTCCCAGATTTTGGCATTCACTAGGGGAGGAGGGTAGCTGGAACCAATCCCCCATGGATAATGAAAGTAGTTAAGTTTTGGGGAAGTCAAAAATTACACGTGGATTTTTGACTATAACAGAAGTCAGTGCCTCTAACATTGTTCAAGGGTTCGCTGTATATGCCAGGTACTCTCTAAGCACTTCACTCATTTAATTCGCAAAATTATGCCACGAGGAAGGAACTATTTTATAGGTGAGAAAATGGTTTACGTAACTTGAGGTAGGCAGTTTATAAGTAACTTACTTGTTCCAGGCCTTAGAGCTCACAAGTAGGGAGTCTGATTGCAAATCCAAGCGCTCAGGCAGTGGAACTTAACTTCTCTTGTTTCCCACCTGCGGACTGCCAAGTGAAACAAAACCACCTTCTCTTCCCTCTTCCTGGACAGTCTGCTTTCACCAATAAGGTGTTGCTTTGTTTTGGCAGCCCTGTCACCAGCTCTTGTTGGCTCATACTGGACTTGTAATTGGTGAAGATACCTATGTCTTTTTCCGCATGATCTGCTGCTAGAATAAGCCTTCACAATTCCGTGAACATGCAACTGGTTTTTCTGGACCGAAATTCTGCGCTGAATCTCCTTCCCTATTTAGTTTCAATCAGTGAGGGTCACTGCATGAAGGAAGAACAGTCTGGCAGTGGATCAGTTTGGGGGGAATGTCCTAAGGGGTGGTTTCAGCTGCTGAGAGCTGGACACAGTGGTGGCTAAATGGGAGGAGGAATATTAACATAAAAGGAGAGGCACTTGGGTAGACCAACTGGGAGAATAAGATTGGACGTTTAAGGTGAGGCTATGTCTTAATATAGGGATGAGGTTCCCAATTTGGAAACCGAGAGAACAGGGGTGCCACTGATATTCTTTTCTTCCTTTAAACATATCTCTTTCCCCTCCATTATTCTCACTGAGTTCTGGTTGTTCTTTTGTTTGGCGCGATAAGGATACATTTCAGGGAGAGATGACATTTGATCAGGGCCAGAACCCTGGGTAGAATTTGAGCTGGCAGAAATACAATGGAGGGGTGTGTGGGAGGGGGTGGTGGTGGAGAGGGTCTGATCAGAGGCAAAGACAGGAGCCACTGGGATGTTTGGCAAAAACGCATCGCTACTGATGGCGAGAGACATGTCTGTACCTGGCTAGGGCAGGAGACACATTAAAATCACAAGGAGGGAGGCATCAAGCCCATGTCCCGCGTTACCTCTTTAAGAGTCATTGTTCAAAATTTCCTTTGCTGAGCCCTATAGACAGACACACGGAATTAGTTATTACCGCCAAGCAAGCTTGGTCCCGGAGGAAGAGGACTCAGATCTGTGACAACCCGTCTTTTGTCCTTCTAACCGCAGGGTCTCTTACTGCAATTTGCGTTTCTAGGGAGGAAGGCTGGGTAGAACTAGGCATCCAATAGGGGTTCTTGGGAGCTTGCCTTTCCTGGTTTCCTACCAGCTGGCTGGTTTCCTCCTCCCCCTCCCCCTCTCCTTCCTCCTCTCCCTCTTTCCCTTGCTAACATATGGTTAGGAAGAAAGAGGTATCAGCCATAGGAGCCTTTGGTGCACAGGTGAGAAATGACAAATGCACCTTCTGTCCCAGAACTGATCAGTATCTCCCATTCATGTCCCCTAGCTCAGAAGCTGATCTTCTGATCTTAAAATGCCAAGTCTGGTGGGACTTAGGGAAGTTTCTCGCTTCCCACTGCCAACGTGAGACAAAACCAAATCCTCAACCGACTGAGAAGCATGGGACATGAATACCAGAGCTCCCAGCAGGGCAGGGAGGGTAGCCTGACCTGCAGGACGCTGGGCTCTGCAGGGCTCACTCAGGGAGACCCCTCACCTGCATGCCCACCCCCCTCTGCTGCCCGCCCACCCAGGGAACCATGCCCCCCCCTCCCCAGGAATCAGACACAGATATATTACAAAATGTTTTCATTTTCAAAATGCAAAATAATGGTCATTGTAAAAATAATAACAATAACAATAATAATATAAAAAGCATCTCTCCTCCTTCGGCCCCAGTGCAAAATGACAGGTGCACTCAGCTCAAAGACACGTGGCTTTGGACATGCCATCCCTCCGCAGTGCTGCACGGCAGCAAACCCACCCCAAACTCCTTTTGGTGAAATCTGTGAGCTCCTTCAGTTCTAGCAGGCAGCGGCTTCTCCGAGGTCCACACAGCTCAGGACTCCTGCGCTCCCCTGCTGGAATCAGCGTCGGTCTCCGTCTCCGTCTCTCTCTTTCTCGCTCGCTCTCTTTCTTTCTCCTCTCGCCCACCCTCTGCGGGGCTCCCACAGTTTCTAGGAGGCGTGCTGCCGGTTGGAGAGGGCCCGGCTGCAGAGGGTGTCTTCGTGCTGCTTGCCTTTCTCCGGCAGGGCCTGTGTCTGCAGGGCCTGGCGCTCCCGGGCGGCCCGCAGCTCGGCCACGGCGGCCTCCTCGTCCCGCAGGCGGCTGGCGGCCGTGAAGGGGCTGCACACAGTCTCCACCAGGACCAGCACCACGCCGAACAGGGCCAGCACGCCGCCCAGCACGTACACCTTCACCAGCCTCCGGCTGGGCTTCTGGGCGATCATCTCCTTGACCAGGGGAATCAGCTCCTGCACCGTCTCCATGCCGGCTCTGGCTCTCGGGGACAGAAGGGACCTGGGGAGGAGCGGAGCAGAAGGGGGGCCGTTAGTCCCCGAGGGATGGCTCGCTCCGGTGGCCGCAGCATCCTCCCCAAGCCCCGCAGAAAGGACCCCCAGCCCCGCCGCGCCCAGCCCAGCCGGCTCACCTGATCCGCACAGCGAGCTCCTAGGGAGGCAGCGCGAGCTGGGCAGTGAGCGCGTCCGTCCGTCCGTCCGGCTCCGCGTTCTCCTCCTCTGTGGCCGCTGGGGCTAGTCCAGCTGGAGACTCCACAGCTGACACCCCGTCGGCGTCCCGCGGTCGCTTAAATCTTCCTCCTGGACCCGCCTCCAGGGCTCCCTGGGTTGGGGCCAGCGCCGGGCGCGCGCTTGCCAGAGAGGCGGAGGAGGGGCGGGGAGAGCCGGAAGGGGGGCCGGGGGGAGGAGCGGGGCAGGGAGGGGGTGGGGCGGCCACGAGCTGTGCACGCCGGGCCTGTGTGAACTGGGGCCTGGGAGGGGGAGACGGCGCCAGGGTGCAGGGGAGGGCAGCCTGCACGTGGGAGGTCCTGCTCCAGGTGCGTGCAAGGGTGAGAACCCGAGCCCCGAGGTAACTGCGTGCACTTGCCACCCGACTCTCTCTGGGCGGTGTGGGTGGGTGCACAGCGTCCCTGGTCCGGGGCAGCTTGAGAAGGACCCCTAAGGAGGACATCTGGGGTTCTACCTGAGAGGAAAAAGCACTCGTTTTTTATCCAGAAAGGTGTCATCTTCCCACAGTTGGGGGGGATCGTAGAGGAGAAGGCAAGGGGGAGGGATGGGGTACAGAACAGAGCAGGTGTCCAGGCTCTGCCTGAGGCCTTGTGCGCGGATACCACCGTTTCTGTCTGGCCTGACTGGTTTTATTCACAGGTGCTTGCATTGTGAGGGTCACCTGAGAGGTAACTTACTCATTGAGGGTGCCCTGTTAGCACAGGTGGTGTGTGTGTGTGTGTGTGTGTGTGTGTGTGTGTGTGTGAGTCTCTGTGCCTGCAGGTGTTTGTGTATGTATTTCTGTGTATCAGGGAACTGCCATTAAATCTAAATCGTCCCCCTTCCCCAGTGAGAAGCGAAGTTGGGGGCTGGGGGGAGACAAAGATGGAAGAGGGGTTGTGTGTAAAAGTTAGCCTGCAGGTCTGGAATGTTAGCATTTCGTGCTGTCCTCAAAGTTATTTGCCACTTCCCTGGATCTGGGGGCGCAACTACCGTGCCAGCTCAGCTCACCATAGTTTAGGGGAGAAGAGTGAGAGTAGAGTTTGGTAAGAAGGTCAAGAATGGAGAGTACTCTTGGAAGTGTGAGGATGGTTGGACTGATTGTGACTAGGATTAAACATCATCCTGTGTGTATGTGTGTGTGTGTGTGGGGGGGATGGAGGGGTGAGGGAGTAGGGGTACGTAGGGGGGTTCTGATTTAGCTTTGTTCTCCATATGCCAGAGTCAGCAAGTGAGGAAAAGGAGAAACTGGTAGGCCAAAGGGCTTTAAACTAGGAAAGGGAGAGGGCAGGGGGAGGAAGGGGGAAATTGGAGTGGCCAGAAAATTGCAAAGGTCAGTGATGCAATCTTGCAACAGCCTGTCACAATCATTCAAGCTAAGCCCCACAGGGAGGGATAGGAGGAAGAGCTGTTTCTGGGATCAAAAATTTGAGTCTCTGAAAAATTTAACAGTAATCTTTCTTGGGGGAGGGGATAAGGCAGTTTCCCCAGACAATTTAGTTAAAAATAACTACTTTTTGCCTGGGCTATTCATAGTTCAGGAGATATATTGGTTTGTGCAGATTGGTCAAGGTTACCTAAATAGCTAATTTAACATTATACCTTTTTGTCTGTACACAGTGGTCAAGATGACAATGGTCCTAATTGGGATTATTTCTGGGAAGATTGTATCCCCTGCTTATTATCCTTTTAACCTTGTCAGGCAGGAAAATTCTAGAACAAGGAGAGATTGATATCATTCTTGGCATTTTCTTTGAATCTCTAATAACTGGCAGAAATGATCTGTAGGCTTTCCCAAGATCTGTGAGTGTCACAAACATGGTGGCTTTTGGGAGAACATGTTACGTGCATCTTAATATCAGGGCCTTTACCTGGTTTCTGCTCTGAAGGTGAGTCAGCCCAGCGATGAACCCAAAACTCCGAAATTAACGTGTCAGTATTTCCGGTGTTTCTGTAACTCGAAGGACGCAAACCACATGTCCTTCAAGGTCAGCAGACTGTAATTTATCTGGGGTTCCCCTTTCTTGTGATTTCTGGTGGCAAGGCACATCGGCACCTCACATGAGTTCTTTTCCTCTTTGATAATCTGACTTCAACCCCCAGACCTCACCAGCTTGCTGGCCAGGGCTGGGCAGAGAGGCATGCTTTGGGGTTGCCTGTGGAGTTGGTGTTCTGGTTTAGGTGTTAGCTGGGGCTGAGAGAGAGAGATGAAGGGAATAGAAGGCCGAGGAATCCACGATCACCCCCTAGCTAGGAATTGCTGACACAGCTCCTCTGTCTGGGTGGGGAAAGAGAACCCAGCTTCTAGGGTGGGGGATTAGATAGGGCTTAGGAAACTAAACCCATGCGTTAAAGCACTGATGTCACTTTAGAGGTGGAAAGTCTTGTGTTGCAACACGCAGGTCAGTCACAGGTTATTGCTGTGAAGGTCTGAGCAGCCTTGGTGACCAACTGTCCCTCTCTGCTCAGGACTGAGGGGTTTCCCCAAGATGCATGACGTACAGTGCTGAAACTGGGGCTGTTCCGGGCTGTCAGGAACAGCTGGTCACCCTACCCTTGAGTCTACCCCAATATTTAATTCTTGACATTTCTAGGAAGACAAAGAAGGCTAGTTTAAACTTTATTTTGCTTTCCAAATCCCTTTCTTCCAAACATTAAGGTACCCAGAGCCACCTGCAGAGAAATCAATAAAAAGGGGTGACGTGTAGTCCAAGGGGGAAGTAGGGAAGAGAGAGCTGTCCCTACAACTGTGCCTTGGAGACTGAAGGAGCAGGGGACAGAGGTCTTTTGGGTGGTTGGTTACGTATGGACCTCAATCATTAGTAGCATTATTTTGTTATCCCATCATCCCATCACCCAATGCCCTGCTTTATTCTTCTCAGTAGCCCTTAGTACTGACTTTATATAGATATGATTATTGATTTGCTTTTTGTATTGTCTTCCATATCCTTTGGAAAATGAGCTTCATAAGGACCAGGACTTTATTTATTTCTTCCCTGGGTCTCCAGGGCCCAGTATATTTCTTGGTACAAAGTAGATGCTTAATAGGTAACTATGGGATTAATGAATGTCATTCCCACTGGACTGTGAAGCCTGGTGTGTGGGGAACCATGTTTTCTAAGTTTGCATGCAGTAAGGTTTTTAGCGGACGTTCAAAGAAGCATTCAGCCTTTTTTTTGGGGGGGGGGGTTTGCTGTTAGTCCTCTTCTCTCAAATCCATCTCAAATACGACCACTGAATAAATCTTCCTAAATTACATTTTATTCTTCATTGCCTGTGTAAAGCCTGGGGTGATTTCTCACCCACATGATGAATTTCTGGATTCTGCATGTTGAATTTCTTGGAATCCAGGACTTCTATGATCTGATCTTCTCTACTCATCTAACTTTCTCCCCTGCTCATCTCCAACAAGAACCCTTAGCTCCACAGGTGGGTTTGTCACAGCCAAAGAAGTAACTCGTTTGCATTGTTGCTGCCTCACCTTGGCTTATACTCTTCTTCCTCCCTGGAATGCTGTTCCCTTTCTATTCTGTCTTCCTTCCTTCAATTCATGTGCTCCAAGAAGCCACCACCGCCTGTGCCAGCACACCCTGACCACTCCTTTCTGTGAACTGCAGCTGCCTTTGTGTCTTGTATTGCACAGGTTGGCACTCCGTTGTGGTCTGTGCCATGCACTTCTCCATTGTTTTCTGTGGGCTTGCCCTGGATCTGTGCAAGAACAGGTCTTTGTACCCTTCATGGTGCTAACATATAATAGAGGCCCAATCAATGCTAGTTTCCCAGACCTGGAAGTCAGTACTGGGATAGAGACTGCAAAATGATCAGTGAAGACTCTCTTGGGAAGTTATTTTGGGCACATTGGCTTGTCCTTAGGGTTATAATTACCCAAGCCCTGGCAACTTGGCTTAGTTCCCTCCACTCTGGGTTCCTCACCTTTCACTTGCACTCCCAGCTTAGTGTCTGACGTGGCAGCGATTGGCTCACTCTTGGGCACCCCTCCAACCTGCTCCTAGGACACGAGGGCCTCGTTAAATCAACTCTGAGGAACAGACCCTTCATAGACATTTTGCTTTTGTCCCTCATGACTTCTGGTCACGCAGAGCCACCAGCTGCCAGTGCATGCAGATGTGCTGGGAGCCGTGGGTAGCCATGGGCACCCTGCTGCCCACATACCACATCTGAATTGCAGCGCTATACTTTACAGATTGCAACCAGCACAAGGGACTTCCCCCAAGCTCCAATATTAGCTGGACTTGAGAGTACAGGGATCTGGAGCCAAACAGACTTGGTTTCGTTTAAGTCTTGGCTCCTCTTCCCAGGGTCTGACCTTGGAAAAGTGACTTCACTTCTCTAGCCTCCATTTTCCTATCTGTAAAGTGAGAGTGATGGTAGCCCCTATAAGATGGGGTGTGGTGAGGCTTGAGTGAGCTAGACCACTGTAAAGGGCTTAGTGGTCTGGCACCAATGAAGCAATCAATACGTTATTGATTCAGTTATTATTCTTTTATTATTTGGTTGTCTTTACCTCCTGCTTCATGTCAGCAGTTCCCATGGTCCTTTAAGGTCCAGAAACCTTTGTTGAAGCTAGCTATGTATTCAATACTGTGTTAAGTATAGTTATAAAAGCAGAATACAAAATTGTCCTTGCCCCAAAGTAGCTCATATTCCAGTTGAGGACACAGACATTAGATAAGTTGTTACATTATATCAGGATAAGCACAATAATGGAAATATATACCAGGTACACAAAGAATAGAGTGAGAAATACATTGATTCAATTCAGGAAGGAGGTAATCAAAGAAGACCCAAGAGTGGATGATGACTGAGCAGCTAAGGTATTAAAGGATGGATAGTGTTCACCAGGGAACTCTAGGGTAGAGTGGGGGCCAGGGTTGGGAGGTTGGAATGAGAAAGGACTGCATATGAAAATGGGAGGATGCATGAGAAAGCATTGCATGGTCCAGGAGAAGTGAGGCAAGATTGGTGTTAGAGCATAAAGGATGGGCTTCGAGAAATGGGGGAAATGAAGCAGTGGTAGGCAGGAGCCAAATATTGAACAATTACATGAATGATCAACTGCCTATGCCATACCTAGCAACTGCTGACCACTCCCTTTGCCTAGGAACACCTTCTCCTTGGCTTCCAGGATATCATAGTCTCCTAGTTTCCCTCCTGCCCTATTCTGGACACTCAGTTCTTTTTCTCACTTTTGCTTTTTATACAACTTATAAATGTCAGCATTTCTCAGGACTCAGTGTTGGGGCCTCTTTTCTTACTCTACATGCTCCTTTAGGCGATTTAGTTTTCTCCAAGGCTCCCATTACTGCCTCAATGCAGATGACATACTACAAACCTGAGCTCTAGCCCTGTGTCCCCTGTCTGTGCTGCATCTCCACTTGGATATCTTGCAGGTATCAAGCTTACCTTGTCTAAAGCCAAATTCAACATTTCTACCCCTTAAACGTGCACCGC
This sequence comes from Myotis lucifugus, assembly GCF_000147115.1. NCBI lineage: Eukaryota > Metazoa > Chordata > Mammalia > Chiroptera > Vespertilionidae > Myotis > Myotis lucifugus. The sequence goes on from NW_005871113.1 coordinate 5,948,190, forward strand.
CATCTTTTTTATTTTAGGCTTCATTGTCTGGCTAGTAGCTCAGGCCCTAAGCCTGGGAGTCATCCTTTATTCTTCTCCCTCTCTGTCACCTCTCACGTAAACAATCACCAAGACTTGTCATTCTGCCTCTTAAGTATCTCTCGATTTTATTTCCTTTCTACGCCAGTAAGGAAGTGAATTATTCTGCAACGACATCAGCTTGAAGGAAGACCCCAAGATCCAGATGAGGATGCAACTCACCGGACAACTTGATTTATTAGCTTCATGAGACCCCGAGGCGCTGTGCCAGACGTCTGACTACAGAAGTGTGAGTTAATGAGTGCATTTTGTTCTATTGTTTGTAGTAATTTGCTATGTAGTGATTGAGAACTAATATAAGCTAGGAGCTCCTGCTGGGTTGACAGGAAAAAACCCATTTGAACTTGACAAAGCCCTTGCCGGTTTGGCTCAGTAGATAGAGCGTCAGCCTGTGGACCAAAGGGTCCCGGGTTCGATTCCAGTCAAGGGCATGTACCTTGGTTGCAGGCTCCTTCCTGGCCCAGGCCCTGGTTAGGGCTTGTGCAGGAGGCAATCAATCAGTATATTTCTCTCACATCGACGTTTCTCTCTGACTTTCCCTCTCTCTTCCACTCTCGCTACAAATCAATGGGAAAATATCCTTGGATGAGGATTAACAAAACAACAACAACAACAACAACAAAAACTTGACAAAGACTAGGAAGACTAACCAGGATAGGAAGAACCTGGCTTAGATTCTGTGGTCCATCGTCACCTTGAACTCTCTTGACTTTCTCTGTTTCTTTTGTTTTTACCCAGAAAGACTTAACCATGGTTGGAGTTAGTCAGCTATCTGTTCTATATCAATGTATACCCAAGTAGTTTATTATTGCTGGAGTAAATTACCCATTCAGGCTGACTGTATTTTCTGTGAATTTAAGACCACAAATCTCAAATGGGCAATCTGCTATAATTTATTATGTTACCCAAGTCACTTATCTTTATTCCTCTCTGAAAAGACAGCTCATGACCTGGTGAAATAGAAAGAATCAGACAGGAGCTACTTAATTTTCCAACCACCAAATCTATCTGCTCTCCTTTCTGTCACATTACCAGGGAGGAAGCATTCCTGATTATTTCTATAAAGAACTGCCCCTCCATCTAATCCAGGCTCATCTAATTAAGGTTTTGGGAGTCCATGAATAACTCAGGTTGCTTTAGGCTACAAGTAAGAAAATCTAATTCAAAATGATTAAATAATAAGAAAAATATATGATTTCACTTAAGCAGGGATTTCAGGATCAATTAATTCAGTAGTGTAACTTTATCAAGAACCCGGGTTCTTTCCATCTTTGTAATCTTATATCTCCAGCATGGAGACTTATTATAGTCTTCACATTCTGATTCCAAGATAGTTGCCACAGTGCCAGGCATTTCATTCAATATGACAACATCCAGTGAAAGGAGGGAGGATGTTCTTTCTCTTTTATTGCCAAAGAAAGCTTGCCTAGAATCCTTCCAGAGACTTCCTTTCATGGCCAGAACTGGGATGAATGCCCATCCCTAAGACTACTTGAAGGAAAGGATTACCATCTTGAGCTTAGACCAGTAGTCTCAAAGATTGTCCTTGGGAACAGAGGCAGCAACATCATCTGAGAACTTGGGAGAAATGCAGATTTTGGGTATGGATTTTGGGTAGGGAGTGAACGTCCTGCCATATCTCTCCCTTTTCCTAAATAATTATTTTCTCCTTTCACTATAGTATTCTGTTAGCATACAAACATACCCTAATATATATTTTTTAAAAATATTTTTTTACTGATTTCAGAAAGGGGAGAGGGAGAGAGAGAGAGAAACATCAATGATGAGAGAGAATCATTGATCGGCTGACTCCTGCACACCCCCTACTGGGGATTGAGCCTGCAACTTGGGCATGTGTCCTTGACCGGAATTGAATCCAGGACCCTTCAGTCCGCAGGCTGACACTCTATCCACTGAGCCAAAACAGGGAGGGTATACTCTAATATCTTAAAAAGTCTAGGCCACGAAGAAAAAAAAAAAGTCTAGTCCACGACCCCAAATCACTGTCCAGCTGTTGCATGGTTTTTTGCTCCTCTTCATAACTAAAACTATTTATTATCAGTTGTCTACAATCACTGTAACAGTTTCTTCATCAACCATTCACTCTTTTACCCATTGCCATATGGTTTCCATTCCCACCACCCCACCAAAATCTAATAGGCTGCAGGCTGTTTATTGATTGAAGTGATTTTTCGCATCCAACAGTTATAACCATTTCTTCCTTTTTATTTTTGCTTATTGCTTTAGGGAACTGCACTCTACTATTTTTCATCCTACTATATTAGTTTCTTCTCTCTAGGTCTCCTTTGTTACATCTCACCCTCTTTCAGTCAGTGGTTCTCAGCCTTGAATGCACATTAGAATCATTGGGGAGCTTTTTAAATTTCTGAAAACCAGGTAATACTAAGAGCAGTGAAATCAGAAATCCCTCTAAGCAAGATGCAGACATCAATAATATTTATTTTATTTTTATTATTATTTTTTAAAATAATGTTTCCATTGATTTTTAGAGAGAGTAGCAGAGAGAGGGAAAGACAGAGAGAAATAACAATGTGAGAGAAACACATCGATTGATTGCCTCCTGCATGAACCCTGACCAGGGTCAGGGCCGGGGAGGGACCTGCAACTGAGGCATGTGCCCTTGACCAGAATCAAACGTGGAACCCTTCGATCTGCAGGCTGACGCTCTATACACGGAGCCAAATTGGCTAGGGCAATATTTAAAAGTCTAAAGGTGATTCCAATGTGTAGCCAAGTTTGAGAATCACTGCTCTTAATGTTGGGGCACCCTGGGTCTACCATGATCCCTCCCCTCTGACTACATTATTTCCCTAGGTCAGTGGTTCTCAGCCCTGCTCCACTTCAGTCATCCGGGGAGCTTTTATAAAAGACTGTTTTATAAATTCATCTTGGGAGTTCCCCAAGATGAACTGACTCTGAATCCTTGGGGTGATTCTAATGTGTAGCCAGAATGGTGAACCACTTCCTAGATGATTTCCTGCAGTCCCATGGTGTGAGGCCCAGTGCTGTCCTATAGAAATCTCAGCAATGCCGAAACCAGTTTGGCTCAGTGGATAGAGCGTCGGCCTGTGGACTGAAAGGTCCCAGGTTCGATTCCGGTCAAGGGCATGTACCTGGGTTGCGGACACATCCCCAGTGGGAGATGTGCAGGAGGCAGTTGATCGATGTTTCTCTCTCATCGATGTTTCTAACTCTCTATCTCTCTCCCTTCCTCTCTGTAAGAAATCAATAAAATATATTTTAAAAAAAAGAAATCTCAGCAATGATGAAAACATTATATATCTGCATTGTCCAATATGGGAGCCACTAGCTACCTGTGGCTATTGAACATTTGAAATGTAGCTTACGTGACTGATAAACTGAATTGATAATTTAATTAATTTTAATAAATCTAAATTTAAATTAAATCACCCTATAATTGTGGCTAGTGGCTACTGTATTAGACAGCACAGCTCTATACAATAATGACTCTGAAGTTTGTTTCTTTCTCATGAGCTTCAGGCTTCCATATTAAGCTGTCTAATAGGTAGCTCTTCTTAGATAGCTAATGGCTGTCTTTAACTTAATACATACAAAAAAATTCTTTAATTTTTTTCCTTTACAAAAATTCTTATTCCTTTCTTAGTCTTATCCCTCTTGGTAAATGGCATCACTTCCCATCCAATTCCGAAAGTCCCAAACATGGAAACCATCTTTTATTCCATTAAAAAATAATTCTCACCCGAGGACATGCTTAGAGAGAGGAAGGGAGAGAAAGAGAAACATTGATCGGTTGCTTTCTATACATTCCCCAACTGGTATTTGCCCTGATTGGGAATCTAACCAGCAACCTTGTGGTGCCAGGACAATGCTCAACCAACTGAGCTACTCCGGCCGGGTTTATTCCCTTCTTTTCTTCACCTTTCTCAGCCAATTTTTCAGAAAGTCCTGTTTGTTCTACTTCCAAATATATAATTTGACTTTATCCACTTCTCTCCATTTTCACTGCATCCAACCTGGGCCAAGCTGCCATCATTGCTCACATAGAATGGTCAAAGCTAAAGCCATTGCATCCCTAATGCTTTCTAATGTTTGTATTAATTTCTTAATCTTATGAACAACTCTACCCAGTGGGTAAATTATTATTCTTGGTTTTTAGATGGGAAAACTGAGGAATGGAAAGCTTAAGTAATGTGTCTCAGATCACACCACTTAGTCAGTGTTTGTGTGATCTGTTAGTTTTCCCTTGCCCCAAGGATCCATACTAATAAATCAATATCTATTTATTGAGCACTTACTACGTGCAAACACTGGGTTATGCACTTCATTAGGGGATAAAAAGAGTGAGCAAGAGTTGTCAAAGAGTTTGCAATCCAGGTTTGGGGACAAATCACAAATTAACTAAAAGTTGCAAAACTTTTTTGTCAAGTTGAGACAGAAGGGATTCACACAGCAAAACTGAACTGATTGCTAATTGAATGGTATAGGTAAGTTCTGCTGCTGGTGTTTGGGAAGAATTGACAGAGAACAGCAGAGTAGCAGCACTGGCCCAGGAACCTGAAGCAAGTCTTGGATTTAGGACTTAGCCAAGGACACCGAGGTGGAGAGGGCAGCGCAGACAGAGCCAGATGACTCAAGCCCAAGTGTGGTCAAGGGGACGGCATAGCTGGATCAGAGCACTTGAGTGAAGGAGGCTGTGTGTTAGGGCCAGAAACACAGCTTTCCTCAGCAGGATTATGGGTGCCCGGCTGTGGACTCTGGACTTTAATCATCTGGAGATAATGGCGTGTGTACAGGTCAAAGTGCATTCTTTTTTTAAAATATATATTTTATTGATTTTTTACAGAGAGGAAGGGAGAGGGATAGAGAGTTAGAAACATTGATGAGAGAGAAACAGCGATCAGCTGCCTCCTGCACACCCCCTACTGGGGATGTGCCCGCAACCAAGGTACATGCCCTTGACCAGAATCGAATCTGGGACTTTTCAGTCCGCAGGCCGACGCTCTATCCAGTGAGCCAAACCGGTTAGGGCGCAAAGTGCATTTTGAATGCAACTTAGCTAATGGAGCAGCAGGCCAAAGCTAACAAGACAATACGTCATACGTAAAAGTGCAAGGGATTTGAGTGTTTCTACATGTGTGCCTGTGTGTAAGGGTGCATGTGCATGTCCGCCTTAAGAATAGCTCCAAGTTAAGAAGGGGCAACCTGTTTTAGCAGTATTTGACTCGGAAAAGACAGAGGTGTTAATGCATCTGTAAGCTCAGGATGGGTCTGTGGTATGCTCTGGCTGGGAAAAGCCTCCTGTCATCAGTCCACAGCAGCAGGAATAAGTCTCCAGAACAAAAGTCCTTTTGGCTACTATTTTCTTCCCTCAAGTCCACAAAAAGGACTGCTTTAGCCCGGCTGGTGTGGCTCAGTGGTTGAGCTTAGTCCTATGAACTAGGAGGTTAAGGTTTGATTCCCAGCCAGGGCATATACCAGGGTTGTCGGCTCAATCCCCAGTAGGGGGTGTGCAGGAGGCAGCCGATCAATGATTCCCTCTAATCATTGATGTTTCTATCTCTCTCTCCTTTCCTCTCTGAAATCAATAACAACATATTAATAATAATAAAAAAGAGGACTGCTTTACTAAGATGGCTAACATTCATACAGGAGCTTCCCGAGTTCCTGCCTATGGGAGAGTTCTATTCTCATGTGCTGTTTCCACCCAGGTTTTTCTTGGACTCGGAGCCAGCTTCACTTTCTCAGATCATTATGCATCTTCACGCAGAGCTTGCTGAGCCGTTTGGGGGTGACACTTTTAAAACTCGTCTGGGAGAAAAAAGTATCGGTGATCAACCAAGTGACCGAACATTCGTCTGGGGACTGAAGGGTGTCCTGGGACATGGAACTTTCAGAGCTTAAACGAGAGAGTCCTGGCAAACTAGAATGGTTGCTCACCCCTGCACGAAACTGGAATTGTCTCCTTGAAGATTTGCCCTGACCCTGCAGTGGTTTTTCCCTTAGAAACTGGAGTGGCATGTATGTCTCATAGATATTTTCCTCCGGGTGCAACTTGCAGAGATCTCATTGTCTCTGTTTCCAAAGTTTTCCAGAAGGGCAAACTTGTGATGTTTCAGGTTTTGCAAACTAAACCCTTCACCGTGGCCCCAGGAAAAGAAAGCGCCTTCTCTCTGTTGCCCTCACATTTGCTGGACAACGGCCCCAAGTTAAGTAACAAATCTGCAGTCAAAGAAGAGCTTTGACTCTTTTTTTTAAAAAATATATTTTATTGAATTTTTACAGAGAAGAAGGGAGAGGGATAGAGAGTTAGAAACATCGATGAGAGAGATTGATCAGCTGCCTCCTGCACAGCCCCCAGTAGGGATGTGCCTGCAACCAAGGTACATGCCCTTGACCAGAATCGAACCTGGGACCCTTGAGTCTGAAGGCCCACACTCTATCCACTGAGCCAAACCGGTTTGGCAAGCTTTGACTCTTATCTTAAGCAGGTGTGGACTCCCGAAGCCATACAACTGTTAACGTAAAAAAAACCATTGAAACCTGTAAAGAATTTTTGTGAGTTTATTTGAGCCAAACTGTCGACATATGCCGGGAAGCAGAACCTCAACGAATTGAGATAGTGCTCCGGAGAATGGCAGGGTTACATCCGTATTTATACATGAAATTCATTGGTGACAGATTTAAGGAGGTGGGATTAAGTGAAGCAGGGGGAAACCTCTGTGATAGGATAGTAGGATCAATTAACATGATAATGAAGGAATTTATAGTATCTGCCCAGAACATTTGGTTGTGCCCCAGGGGCTCCAGAAAAAAGGGAAGTTACAAGTTACCCAGACATTTCAAGGGTATGTTATCTTAGAGGCAAAAAGGCAAATGGGCTCAGTAAGGATCAAAGTTGATCTTGTCAGTGAAGATACTGGCCTAGGACATAACTGCCCACCATAACTGCTTTTAGTTAAAGTTTAATTTCAGACCATCCTTTGTGGTTACTTTAGGTCTCCGAGTCTGCAGAACTGCCATGCAGGCCTCTCCTGAGCTTGTCAGGTCAGCATGTGGCCCCTTTCGTCCACACAACTATGTCCCTCTTATGCTTGAAGCCAGCTTGCTCCTCTGTCCTCTGTTTGTAAACAGCCTCTACCCCCACCTTCTGTCCTTCCCTGTTCCCTTTCTTTGGGAGCTCAGTCTTCCCCTCGAGTTCCCTGTTTTTCCTTCTGGTCCAGGTCATGGCTCCTGGGAGTCTGCAGTCCTTATGGGACAGAGGGGAATGCAGAAAGCACAGATTCTCAGGTTGGGACCTGGGGCCCCCTGAGGGGAGTTGGAGAGGAGCAGCCCAGCCACTCACTGCCCGGTGAGTGAGCTATGAAACATCTGTGATACTTGCTTTTTGTTAGAACAACTGTAAAGGCTGCTAATCATGGCCCCAAACACCTTTGTGTGGCACACACGTGGGGACAGGCGCCCATTATAGAGCAGCACCTGGCCAGGCATTTGCTGAGAGGTTTACACGCGTTGTTTCCTTTCATCTTTACAAGGACCCATGAGGTCGATGGTTAACTGTTCCCAGTAGAGGCAACTTGCTTTGCTCCTCCATGGTCAGACGGTCAGAGCTGGTGAGTGCAAAACCAGACTTGACGCTTCACCTCTCTCACGGTAAAGTCCAGGCTTTTAACTGCTGTCCTAAACCCCTAGTCCCTGAGAACAGCATCCTAGAGCTGGAGGGGGCCTTAGGGCAGCTTGGCAAACATTGAATGTCCTGCCCCTCTGCAGGCCAATTCAATCCCTGGGTGGGGCCTGGCCTGCAGATATGATCTTACAGGTTCTGTAAGTAATTCTAAGGGGTGGCCTGGTTAAGAACCAGGAAAATCCACACACCTTTATTTATGAATCATGAGACTGAGGCCTGGAGAGGGACTTGCCTAAGTTCATGCTTCTATGGAGCAGCAGAGTTGAAGCTAGGTCTCGGATTTTAAGAAGAGGTTCAAGTTCAAGCACAGACCCCATGTGACCACAGGCATTGCAGGGACATGCTGATGAAAGGTCACAATGATGGACTTAGATCTGGAGAACCTAATTCCCAGAGGGCACAGGCCAGACAGTAGAGGTGGTTGGGGGTGGAGGAGGGGGCGTGGTCATGAGCTGGCCTGTCTGCCAGAGGAAGGTAGGGCAGTGGGTAGGGCAGTGACGGTGGGAGAAATGCCAAGATACTTCTCCCTCTTCTCTGGGAAGCCAGCCAGCCATGCGCCAGCATTTGACTCCTTTTGCAGGCTGCCCCGGGCTATAACCCTCTGGAGGGAGGGGGTAGGACATTTTGGGGGTTTACCCTGGGAGATAGAACAGAAGAAGCTGAGCCCCCCCCCTCCCCCAGGTGACTCAAGGGCCTGACCTCAGGGGCGGGATCTCCCTTCCTGAGGCGAGGAGGAAGTTGTGTTATCCGTCATCACGCCCTTTGTGGTCATGACGCTCACCGCGATGTTTGCCTGGTCACCTTCTTGTCTTCTCACTCCTTCTAGGGTGCTGTTGTCCTCACTCACAGTGGCTTCCTGTTGGTATGAGCGGGAAACCCGGATGGTATGTACCAGAGTCTCGGGGATGAGGGATCTGGGGGCCAGCACCTTCTCCATGTGAGCCCACACAAGAGGGGCCGTCAGTATGGAAAGCAAACAAAATGTGGTATCTGTTCCAGATGTTTCTGCAGTGTCTCCCAGGAGCCCTCAGTCAACATCAGTGCTCCAAGAGAGGGATCAAGGTCTCAAAGAGACATATTTAGATTGTCTTGGTTAGTTTTGGGAAACAGGAAGTTCAGAGTCTGGACTCTGGTCAAGGATTCCCAAGGGTGGAGTCAGGTAATTACAGGTGTAATTATAGGTAAGGGTCTGGGACCACTTGCTAGCTGGGAGCAAGCTATTGAAATGTG
>NW_005871113.1:5958196-5971759 GCF_000147115.1 Myotis lucifugus
ACATTAGCATGGGGGCAGTTCTGTCATCTGAGGGAAGCTGCCTCAAAAGAGGGCCCCCACTCCCCGCAGCTGACTGATGTATGAATTACTACTATTAGCTATTCATTCTAGTGACCAAAAGCCCAGACTGTGCCCTCTGAGAGGTAACTACACCGACAAGGGCATGGAGACTCATTAACCACATCAGTGATTTACTCTTCATTGTGAATCCATTCATTCTACATCTTTCAAACACCTAATATGTGCCAGGAATTATTTCTAGGCAGTTGAAAAATAGTAGTGAACAAAAATCTCTGCCTTCTTGGACACCACATTCTGGTGAGGGAGACAGAAAATAAGCATGATAGGTAGGTAAGTTAAAGAGTTAGTTAGAAGGAAGTAAGTCTTGAAAATAAAACCCCACAAAACCCCACCCCCAAATCCCAACCTACCAATAATGTAGGGTAGGTGGGCTTGGGAGTATTGGGGTGGGGGACAGGGATGGGGCAGGGAGCTTGGCTATCATTTTATTTTATTATTTTCCAACGACAGTTGACATTTAATATTATATTAGTTTCAGGTGTACAGGTGGTTAGACATTTATATACCTTACAAAGTGATCCCCCCGATTAGTCTTAGTGGTCATTTTAAAGAAGGTCATCAGAGTCGGCCTCCTTGAGGAGTTACTTTTTGAACAAAGAGTTATAAGAGGTGGGAGAGTTAGCTTTGCAGACATGGAGGAAGAGTGGTCCAGATGGAGAGAGCAGCTGGGGCAACACCCTAAGACAAAGCAGCCAGCTCATTCAGAAGCACAGCAAGAGGCCATGTGGCTGGAATGGAAGGAGAAAGGGGGAGAGCAGCAGTTATGTAGAAGAGTGATGGGGGGGTTGTATCATGTGGGGTCTCTTTAAGGGCTTTGGCTTTAACCTTGATTGCAATGGGGAGCTGGTACAGGGCTCTGAGCAGGGGAGGCCGTGACCTGGTATGTTGGGGCTGGACTGCAGACCGGTTGGGAGGCCACTGGAGAAGTCTGGGGAGAGAGGCTCAGCTGGGAGGGTAGCCGTGGTCCCAGTTGCCTTTGGAAGGGGAGCCAGCAGATTGCCTGATGGATTGATGTGGGGGCGAGGGAGTCAGGAGTCAAGGATGACTTGGCAGCCACTTTCCTGAGGGGTAAGTTCACATGAGCCAAGGCTCGGTGGGCACTGAGTGCTGAGGGCTCCAGTGCAGCACAGTGGGAGGCAAGGAGAGAGGGGAGAGGAGGCTGCAGTGTTGGAGCCACGCCCCTGCCTCCCCTGTAGCCCTGGCTGGGTCCCAGCCCAGCCTCTGGCTCTGTATTACGCTTCTTGTGTCTGAACAAATTGGGTTCTGAAGTTCAAAGCCTGGGGCCCTGCAGGCCTGGGGGCACTAGATCTATGGGAGGAGGGCCCAGTGTCCCTAAGGAGTGAGGCTGCCTGGGCTGCTCTTGGCTACTGCAGAAATAACGTCCTGTTCCCTGTTCCGGACTTGGCAGGAGCGCGTGGGAGGCCCAAGCAGAACAATTGCCATTTCCCTCCTGCAAAGCCGAACCACTCCCTGGACTTGCCCCAGCCTGTGATGTCTGAGCCACTCAAGGCTTGTTTACCTGGCTCCTGCCTCAGAACAGGGGAGTCGGAGGGGATTGAAAGGTGAGGCCCACCACCCACCCGGCCCACCTCGGCTGAGCATCTGGGGTTGCCACACGGCTCTTCTGCTGAGCTAACTGTTAATGAGCGGTTTGTCACGTCCTCCTTCCTGGTGGTGGGCAGAGGCCAGGCAGCTCCGGGAGGGGGGAGCTTCCTGGAAGCCTTCCGTTTAGGGAATCGGAGAAGTGGAGAGAAAGCAGCCAGGCAGGTGGCCTCAAAACCCGGGGTGTCAGCACCTCTGGGAACCCCATGAGGGTCTCTGTGTTCTTGTCGGGCCTACAAAGGGAGGCTGCTTGTACCGACTCAGGCGTGTTGGGCTGAGCCAGATTTCACTGGAATGCTTATAGGGGTCAAGGTCAAGACGCTCACGTTTATCGGAATGTCCATTATGCATGGAAACAACTTACTACCCATTGGCTCATGATTCCTCCTGCCCACCTAGATTTCTTGGGCTGAATTAGAAACTGAGGGTTAAAGTGCCCAGCTCAATCCAAGAAATGCTACATTTTCTCCTAAAGGGTTCTCAAACTGATTTCTTGGACTGAACCCTCCATTGTAGAGAGAACTTCCTGCTCAGGAGAGACTGACCGGCCAGGATTCCAAGTTAAGAGTCTCCTTTAAATAGAAACTTGGAGGCAGTACTGTTCCCGAACAATGCCAGTGCGAGCTCTCAGGGCCAAGCCGTGCACCGGTGACCTTCCAGATGTCTCTAAAGCCCTCGGACGCCAACCTGGGGGAAGAGTGTCCTCTCGATCTGGCCTGTTATGCCATTTACAGTGGCTCGGCCCCCGTGGCCCTGAGCCAGGAGCCGGCCCAGGGTCCCACAAAGGAAGCTGTGTTCCCCAGCCTGGCGGGGGGCCAGGGCTCGTTGGTCCAGTTAGGCGGCAGCCTGGCCCTCCACCACTTGTGGTCAGGCCTGTGTTCGGGCCCTCCAGGCTGGCATTCCTGCCCAGCAGGGAGAGGCTAGACCAGCCCTCCTCCTAAGCTGGGGGCAGTGACTCACAGGTAGTTACCTGCCCTAGGGCTCCCTGCCAACCCAGGGAGGGAGCCGGAGGGGAGGCATTTAGAGTTTAGTCCTGCTTACTCCTCTTAAGCTTCCTCGGGTGAGTGGGGCCTTGACCCCTTCCTGATGAGCTGGAGCCTTTTCAGGCTCTCCCGAATTCCCCGAGAAGCAGGGATTTTCCACCGTTTCTGTTTTCCGTGGGGAAGGGGCGGAGCTGGTTCTTTCTGGGGTCTTGGGTGTTTGGGTCTCCTCACCTCCCAGCCCGTGCCAGGTCCGGGCGCTAACACCCTATCGCCAAGCCCTGATCTTGTGTCTCCTGCTTGGTCTCCTGTCCAGGTGGTCTAGGACACGAGAGGAAGCGGACCCCTCCGAGCCTTGAGAAACGCCAAACACAGCGCCTGCCACAAATGCCGGCGCCCTGCCTGCCCCCCGAATTCTGGCCTGGAATGCCCCTGAATACTTGCCTGGTGCTTTCAGCAATGCTCCCTCCCCTCCACCCCAAGGCACCCACGGGCAGGCGGGTACTGCCAGGCTTGCTGCGAGGCCTCTGGGGCCGACCCACTTGCCCAGTCCTGTCCTGGGGCTGTGGGGCTGTGGGGCTGCGGTGACGGCAGATGGGCGTGCCAGCTGCCAGATTCCTGAGACCCGCCCTGCAGTGGGCTACGCCCAGCCTGGGAGTCTCCAGAGGTGAGGCCGTTGTTTAAAAACTGGGAGCCAGCAGCGGAGACCCCCACATTCAAGGGGTGCTCTCAGAGAGGCGATCTGGAGAAAGGACAGTGGCAGCAGGGAGCCAGGTATGTGTCCTGCCCTCGCCTGCCCGGTGGGGGCGGGCGGGGAGGAGGGCTCTGGCCTGGGCGGCTGGGGCCTGGCTGCAGGGCCCCGTCCTTTCTCTTCCTGCCGCCTCACCTGAATGAGCCACCTGCAAAGGCTCCATTGAAGGTCTGCCTCTGTTTGCATTGCCTTTTCACATCTGATAAGCGGCTCAGTGACTTGGGAGAAAGCAAGTTCAGACCGGGGGCTGAGCACAAAGAGGAGTGGGAAGGGTGGGCTGGCGGGGCCAGGGCTCTTCTGAGGCCGCTCCCAATGCCTTGTTCTGGGAGTGAGGGGCAGAGACAGCTCCGGGGCTAAACCAGAAGATGGGTCTTCCTCTTGGGCCATGATTAGCTGCATGACCTCAGGTCACCTGTCTCCTCCCTGGGCCCCTGACGCTTCTGGGAACGGATTGGAAGGAAGGATTCCAAAGCATTAGGATGTATAACTTAAAGATGCCAGGAGAGCCCCAGTTCCCTCTCTGGTCCTGCCTTGCCAACCTCCCTCCCCCAGCCAGCGGAGCTGTGGCTGACAGGAGCAGAGCGAGCATCCAGGCCCAGGCAGAGGCGGGTGCTGCATGAGCTGGGCAGGCCTGCCTGCCTCTCGGACCCTTCCGGCATCCATCCCCGGCCTCCTTCAGTCCCTGCTCTGTGGCCTCCAACCCCACCCTTCCCGCACAGCCCTGGCCCATCATTAGAGACATTTAGGATTGCTTCCGGTTTAGATCAAATCCTCTAGGCCTCCCCATCACATTCCAGCTAACTGCCTAGGCTGGAGTCGTGGGCACCACAGCCTTACCCTCGAGGTGGCCCTCAGTGGTATCGAGGCCCTGCCCACGGAAGGACGGGGATCCCTCCAGACTTTCAGCCAATTTGACCCACTCGCCTTTGGACCTGTGGGCCGGGCCGGGCTCTGAGAAAGGCAGTCCTCTTTCTTGGGCAGCGACAAGGCCTCAGGCCTCTCTGCAAAGGGCCCAGCCGTTTATTGCTCCTCATGTTGTCCTTATGACTGTCTGGGGCAGGGAAGGAAGCTGAAGTCTAGAGGGGATGGCATTCCCCCAGGGCACCCCATGAGTCATATGCCAGCTGGGACAGCAGTCTAGGGCTCTGGCATTTTCCAAGCTTTTGGCTCCAAATGTACCTGCTGCTCAGAGGTGTCCTAGGTCAAGACCCCAGGTAAAGACTTCTGAAAAAACCTGAGGCCAGAAACAGGAAAGGGGCTAATGTGCCCTAGCTGTTTGTGTGGCTTTACCCAGGCTGCTTTGCTCTGTCTCAGGTGAGGTCCTCTCTGGGGATCACCCCATTGGCTGAAGATGAGGCCAGTCCTTCTCCTGTGTTTCAGTAAGTATCCCTCCCCATCCTCCTGGGATCTGTCCTATAGCAGGGTGGTGACAGCTCTGGGTAGAAGGACAGTTAACCAAAACGTGAGCATTATCTGTCACCCTTTAGTCCTAGGGTTTGGCGCACTTGTCTATTGGGGACACCCATGAGGTTTCTCTGCTCCTTCAGGCCTTCAGTAAGATGACTTGCTGCCTCTCTTGAGGTGTCTTCCTATTCCCACCTGGGGGTGGTTTCTGCTCCCCAACTTCCCTGCACAGTTTCTTTCCCACCCTTTCACTCCCAGGCTGGCTCCAGACCCATCATGGCTCGAGTTCTCGATTTTCCAGTGAACTGGAGCGAGGCACTCACGAAATGTGGATCAGCTTTGCAGATAAGGGGGCAGCAAGAGCGCAGGTGTCTCCCAGTGCCCCACAAGTGGCCAACAGCCCGCCCTCCTCTGGGCTGTTGACAGAGGCCACGCTGCCAGCGAGGAAAGTTGTGGACTGTGACCTGGTGGCCAAGCGTGCATCTGAAGCTTGACCTGAAAGCTACATTTCAGGGTCATCCATGGGTGTTGGTGGCCAGTTTCTCCTCCTTTTTTTCTTTTTTAAGTTGGGGTTACAGAACATGAAATCAGCTTTTTTACAGAATAGCCCCAGGATTATAATAATTATTATAATAATTACCTTCACCAGCGAGTGTGAGCAGGAGAGAAGGAGAGAGTCTAGTCCTGTTGATGTCTGCTTCCCTGAGGGATGCGGGGGTGGCCGTCAGGACCCGCTGCACTTCAGGCTGACCCCCAGCACCCCTGTGATTTCAGTCTTGCCCAGCTTCCTGTGCACCCAGCAAGCCTGCTCCCGTGGGGCCTGCTATCCTCCTGTTGGGGACCTGCTCATTGGAAGGACCCAGCATCTCCGAGCTTCATCCACCTGCGGACTGACCAGGCCTGAGACCTACTGCACGCAGTATGGCGAGGTAGGCCCGAGCTCCGTGGCCTCCAGGGCTGGAGGAAGGAGAGGTGGGTGGGGTGGGGAGCCTGCCATTGTTCACTGAATATTTACAGTGCACTTGGTATAGGCCCAGCCCCATGCCCTATGGGGGGTGCAAGAAAGTATAAGGCTGGGCAAGAGGAAAGGTACTCAGAAGCAGCTGAATAGCTCTTCTCTCTCTTTTGCTCCATAAAACTGGAGCGTGGGCAGAACAGTCATTTAAGTCTTGGGGACAGGCAATCAGATAAGCAGTGATGCTTTATATGTAGGGTCTGATGTGCCATGTTTGGTGGACAAAGTCAAAGCTTGTGGAGCACAGGCGCTGGGATGTGTTCACTGGCTTGTGTCTTGCCAGGGGGTGAACTGAGTGGCACCATGGTCACTCTATTGCCATCATCCCTTTGGCCAGCGTTGGGGGATGGCTGTGGACAGAGCTAGCAGGAGGATATATGGTTGTAGGCTGGAGTTTACCTTTTGTGCTTTGTAGTTATCATGCATGAAGATCCAACTTTCTTACCTCTCGGCCTCCTTGGTCCAAATGCTTTGTTCCCCGAGGCAGAAGGGGAAACATCCAAACTATTGTTAAAGGACATAGATCAGTGACATAAATGAGGAAGTGATGTGAGGTTAGCCAGGAGGTGCAGGGGCTCAGTGGATATGTGAGAAAATGAGCTGAGCGAATCCAGGAGCGCCAACACTTCAAGCTATGCCAATTAACGTCGCCTGTCAGGTAACAGATTTATTCAAAGAGCCGTTGTGAGTTTTCTTCTAGATTTTTCTTCTGTATTGACTCTGGAGCTTTTTTGGTAGGAACTTCAAAAAGGTCGGGGCCTTTCTTTGCTTTCATGTTCGCTGAGGTTGAAACCACTCAGCATTTTCTTGTTTCCCAGCTGCTTATCTCATTGGACCATTTTTTCTGTCCTCAAAATACAGGTTTGGGTGAAGGAGTTGGTGAGGGTGTAGTTTGCCTTGAGTCTCTGCAGCCTGTGGGGGGAGGGGAAAAAAGAGAGACAGAGAGCAAGGGAGTGAGAAAGATTGATTGCCGGGAAGGAGACGTGTGTTATCTGTGGTTTCCAGAATGTTCTTGTCCTTAGGACCATAGCGATGTATCTGATACTGCATCTGGGTCTCACAGCCCGTCTAGTCCCCGGTGTTCTTTTGGCAACTTTAAATCACAGATGGTATTGAGTTGTCCTTTGAATGCGCTGAGCCAAGATGGCTGTGGTTTCTGCATCTCACCCACTTGGAATTGGGAGAACGGTCTGACAGCGTTGGGTAAGATGGCCAGCATCAGGCGAGGCCTCCCCGTGGGCCCAGATTACTCCACAAGCATCCGGGGACCTGGCCGTATTGAGCTTTCTGGGCAATAGAATGACTGTAGCTGTCCCTTCTCACACACTCGCAAAATCCCGTGCCACTGAGCCACATCTAGAAATTTCAGGGGGACCTCTGCCTCCCTTCCTTAAGCTGACCCACCTCTGGGAGAGGAAGCAAGGAGAGATCAGAGGCCCCAGTGCTGGGCCGTCCCCTCCGCCCCAGCCCTGTCTGGACAGCCTCCCTCCCTCTGGGCCTGGGGCTTTGGGTTCACCCTGGCTCACCCTCTGAGTCTCGTGGATGCGCCAGGAAGCCAACTGCTTTCCCTGCTTTTAAGGCGCCCCTCGAGAGCGAAACAGGGTGCTTGCAAAAGAGAAGTCTAGACTTACAACCCTGGGGATAGATAAATCTCAGCTGTTTTGTAGCTATGAATGTCGAGAGGCATCGGCCCTTTTTCTTTTTCTCTAAGGGGAGTAGATCCATGGGCGCTCTTGGAAAGAGGAGCGGACAGGGCATCTGGAGTGCAGGGTGCAACCCCAGGTCTGCCACTCACCTGTGATGTGGTCAGATGCTACCCCTCTAAAGTCTCAATTTTCTCTTCCGAGAATGAGTGTCAGATGGTATGGTCTTCAGGGTCGCTCCTTGCTCCAGCCCTCTTTGGGAATGAGCTAACTTCCAACCAGCTTCTCTCCTACCCACTCTGTGTCTTGTCTGACTTGGCCTTCCCTCTCCCTTACCTGCCTAATCTCCCAGAGGCCACGGGTTGCCAGTGGTGAACCCACACACTGAAGGCACAGATACTCCCTTCCTATGATGTACCCCAAGTCCTCACCGGGTGCAGAGGTGGCTGGGTGATGAAAATTAGAAATCCCCCTGCTGAGTTCCAATTTCAGTTCTTCAGTTTATTTTATTAGTAGATATTATAGCAGCTATAATTTATTAAGCACGTACTATTCATCCCAGGCACCATACGAAGAGGCTTATATAAATTATCGCAATTAATTTTTCACAAAACTCCATGAGGTGGCTCTTGTTATCCCCATGAGCTCCTGGGAGGGCGTGTGCTGGGACCCCAAACCTCTGATAGAAACACATCGGGGTTGAGTTTTCTGAGCAGCCCCAGCTGGAAAGAGGGTGGCATGATACAGAGATGCATTGCTAATGCCTTTCCTCTCCCCCCTTCCCCTGTCCCCCCTCTACCAGCCCCCATTCCCATATACACACCTTCCTTAAGTCAAAGCCTCTGGTTAGTGCCTCTGTCCTATTTCCATCCAGGGGTGACATTGTGAGCCCGGAGCTCAGTACAAGATCACCCAGCACCTGCTGCCTGCCCACTGCCCTGGCTCGGATGCAAGTGCCATGGGGATTGGTGACCTTGGACATTTCTGCAATGCTCACTCCCCACCCCCCAGCCGCATGGGGACTCAGTGGAATAGGAGTTGCAGAAGCCGGTGGGACCCCTTCCAGTTCCAAAATTGTCTGTCCCAGCTCCAAATATCAGAGTGTGCCTCTTTTTGTGTGGGCCAGCTTAGCCTGTTGGCATGCTACCTCTGCCCAATTTTATCTCAGTGGCTAAATCCTATTGGCTTCGAAGGCTAGCTTTGGTGGGTTTGGGGTCCATATTGCAACCCTCCCGATGGACATAGAAC
Organism: Myotis lucifugus; assembly: GCF_000147115.1. Lineage (NCBI taxonomy): Eukaryota > Metazoa > Chordata > Mammalia > Chiroptera > Vespertilionidae > Myotis > Myotis lucifugus. Next base: position 5,966,921 of record NW_005871113.1, read on the forward strand.
TTGCCCGGCTTTGCCTGTGGCACTCCTCCCCACCCACTTCCAGGCTGCCTATCTTGACTACCCATTAGCTGTCTGGGCTGGGCCCAGGCAGTGTTTACCTAAATGGCCTGAGGCTGCAGTACCATCCTGTCCCCTTGTTCTCTTTCTTCCAGCTTCTAGATAACCTCTGGGTAACCTCACTGCACCATTGTCCCCTGAAGCTCAAGCATGAATGAAAAGGTCTGTGACCGTCCCTACTCTTGTTCTCTTCTGTGCTTTCCTGGAGCCTCAGTTCCTCATTTGAAAAAAATGGGAGTAAGGACAGTATCCACTTCAATAAGTTGTTGTGTGGACCGTATAAAAGAATGAGCCACCTGGCCACTGGCGTGGTGTCTGGAAGATGCTAAATGTTCCATCCGGTTTCCCACCCACCTCTGGGACTTGTGTCTACACGTAGAGACCACTCTGTCTGTGAATCACACTCCTGAGCATTTCTTCCCTGATCAGGATAAATATTCGCATACTTGTTGAAATGAACCCATCCTTGGGCCATCTGCTCTCTGCCGCCACGGTGACAGCCACTGATCTGATTTGCAGTGGGTGTTAGAGGATCTGGAGGAGGTATGGTCAGCGAAGTCACCTGCCTGGTCCTGGCTGTCGCTCTGGTCCTGGCTCTGACACTTAGAATAGAAACGTGACCTTACAAAGGCCGTGGCTCATCTCTAGACCCCACTTCCAATTTATGAAGTGAAAGAGTTGGGTTAGTCAACCTTTACATTAGTTCAGCTTTAATATCTCCGCCAGCTGCTTGGAGTTGGCTGGGCTGTGTGTGTGACCTTGAGGGTCTGCCGTGTTCTTTCTCAGGTGAGCACTGGCAAGGCCTGAGCCATGCCCTTTGGTTGTCTCTGGGCTGGTGCACGCTCCTCAGGAACCAGTGGGCTTCACCTGGAAGCTCTCCAGCCCCATTTCTGCTCCTGACAGTGTCTCCACTGTTGTGTCTGCTCCCCCAGATGCTTTATTTACCCCCCACTCCCTCCTTGGTGGGGGAAAACTTAATTACCCAGCTGCCTTAATAACAGTCTTACGCAGTGCATTCCTCAGGTTAATTAGCTGTGTACACCAAACAGCTGTCTTCTTCTTCTTTTTTTTTTTTTAAAAAAATCCTTACCTGAGGATATTTTCCCATTAATTTTTAGAAAGCGTGGAAGGGAGGAGGAGAGACAGCAAGAGAGAAACATTGATGTGCCCTTGACTGGAATTGAACCTGGGACCCTTCAGTCTGTGGGCTGATACTCTACCCACTGAGCCAAACCAGCCAGGGCCAGCTGTCATTTTTATCACCTGGGAGCAAGCTGAGGGGGCAGTAGCCAGTTGACTTCCCTTCCTCCCTAACACAGACACACACGTGAGTACACCCACACCCACACCCACATGCACACACCCAACAACCACTGTCTTTCTTTAGTGATTGTTTTCTTGACCTTTGACATGGCTAACGTGTAGACAGAGGATGGTGTTCATGTAGGTCTTGAGGGCCTCATCCTCCCTGCTCTCAGAGGACTTGGAGACTGTCTCTGAGTCAAATATCTGCTCTCCTGTTTCCTGGAAGCTGTCAGCAGGTCTGAAACTCTCAAAGCAAAGCTCTAACCACTGGGGATGAAGCATCGTTGAGTTCCTTGTTTAAAATGCAAACACCCTTGGGAAAGGCACCATATGAGTCTATTATCAACCATTTATAACTCAGCAAGGGTTTGCTTATGAGAAAATTAGCTCTGGATTTTGCAAAAGGTCCCAAGAGAGTAAGACCCAGGATGAGTGACGTTTGAGGGGATAGAAGAAAATGGAAAGGGGACGTTGAGGAAAAGAGTTGCTGTCAGAGGGAAGCAAAACTTGGGTTGGTGGAATGTGAGATTCTTGGGTCCCAGTTGTTATGGGCTGAGGAGTGTGGCTGATGGAGCTAAACGGAGAGATGAGATGGGAAAGGTGAGATGGGAAGGCCTGGACACAAACCTGGGTGAGCTCACAGTGTTGCTGGCCTGACCTTTCACCCCATTCTCTAGGGATTCAGGTCACGAGAAGTTTCTGGGCAATTTCTTGCAGACCTACTTTGTGTTTTTGTTATCAGGAACTGTAGGAACCATTGTCACTGGTAGAGTCTGCAGAGGTCCAGGCCAACTCTCTGCACTCAGGTGTGAGGGGACCCCTCCTTCTGTAGGGGTCTGGGCTGGTCTGCCCTTCCCAGGACAGAGGGGGAAAGCCTCTTAACAACCAGTTTTAGTCCCTGCGGTTTTCCATGGTTGCCCACCTGCCACTGTATCCCTTGACTTAGAACAAGACAAGAAGGTTTGGAGGCAGGTAGCCAGGAGCAGAAATCCCTGCTTCCTCTCTTCCTAGCTCTATGGACTTGGACACATTTCTTAACTTCTCTGAGACTTGCTCTCCTAATCTGTGAAGTGAGGATACCTACCATTGAATATAGTACATCTACCTCAGAGGTTTTGGAAGGATGAAATGAGGTAACACAGAAGAGAGCATGGTGCAGTGCAATTTCTGGATGTGTGATATACATCATTTTTATAATCAGCTTTAGAAAGTGACCTTTCTGAACTTAGTTTGGATGGAGATGAGGGTGGTATAGAATTAAGGCTTTGGTCAAAATGTACCTCAGAGCATTGGGCACTCCTACCCGCACCCCAGCAGGCCCTGACTTTTGGTCTTTGCTGGCAACATCCATTGACATAGAAGTGGTGAGGCTGGTGGATCTAATGAGGCCTTGCTGACCAAAGGCCTTTAGGGACCTTTCTTTCCCTGTCCACTTTGCTGGGAAGAGTGTTTCTGCAGTATGGGGCCTGGCCAATGGCTTATATTTCTCTTGCTTCCTTCCCATTCTATCCTTTTTTAAAAAAATTTAAAAATATATATCTTATTGATTTCAGAGAGGAAGGGAGAGGGAGAGAGAGAGATAGAAACAGCAATGATGAGAGAGAATCATTGATTAGCTGCCTCCTGCATGCCCCCTACTGGGGATTGAGCCCACAACCCGGGCACGTGCCCTTGACCGGAATCGAACCTGGGACCCTCTCAGTCCACAGGCCAATGCTCTATCCACTGAGCCAAACCAGCTAGGGCTCCTTAGCTTTCTTGTTTGGAGTCTCTAACTTCTGAGCTAATAAGCTGGACAGAGTAAGAGAGAATTCTAATAGAATGTTAAAGCAAGGAGGAACTTCATTATCTCATCCCACCCCTGCATTTAACCAATGAGGAAGCTGAAGTGGAGGGAATGTTTTTTTTCTTGCAGAGAGCTGGATTTTTAAAAATTTTATTATTTTTTGTGTGTCCTGTTTTTTTTTCTTTTGGCCCTGGCTGCCAGCCACGACCCTGACTGTAGCTCCTTATATAGACACAGGTGGCCTCTGGTTGCTCTTGGGAGGGAGCTGGGCCATGTCTAACCAGGGCCTGTTTTTTTATCCCCCCCCCCCCCGCTTCCCCCCGCCCCCCCCCAATTAGCTGTGTTCTGCAAAGACACAGAGCTTTGCTTGCATTGCCGTCCTTTCCCCAGCCCTCTGCACTGTGTTTGGCTCCTGCTGGCTCCTGCTCTCTCCTTTGCCCTCCCTGAGCTCTCTGGGAGGGCTTGTCTTCTGGCCAGACTGAGCTGAGCTTCTAGAAGGCTCCAGGATAAGGAAAGAGGCTCAACCTTGCCAGATGGAGAGCAAGCAGGAGCCAAACTGGCTGGAGGCCTGACAGGCTGGATTGATATTAACTCTGTGTCTCCGAGGCAGCGCTGCCAGGAGAATGCAGCCAAGTGACCCCAGAGAGAGCAGCTGCAGCTGTGAGCTTCTATCACTCGGAGAGACAGAGGCACGTACACGTAGCACACACCAGGGGACGAGCCCCACCAGGAGAAACACACACACACACACACACACACACACACACACACACACTACATAGAGACATACAAGAATGAAGTAGAAAGGGACACTGAGGCCCAAGGGGGAAGAAGAAATCAGCAGCTTGTCCTCACATGGGCTTCTGCCATGAGCAGTTCTATTTCGGGCCGCCATCCCGCTAGCCAGTGGGCAGGCAGAGCTACTTAAAATACCTGTCGCAAGCCGGCTGGCTCAGCCTGTCTCTAAGGATTGAGATAAATCCCTCCTTTAGCTGGGTTACTATGATAAGCAGCACATAGTGTCAGGGGTACGAGCCATCTGATCCCTCCATCAGTGCCTGCACACGTGGAGGGAAGGTGGAGAAGGCATGGGTACCCTAGACCGTGAGGACTGAGGGAGGCGGCAGGGTAACCAGTCCACACTGAACACCTGGGACATTTTTAGTTTGTTTTATTTTACAAGAATGTCTGTTTTCCTGAGTATAAAAGTTAATATATATCCAAAGTATGAAAGGTTTAAATTATTAAAAAATTACAAAGATGGAGGAAAAGTTACCTATAATCCATTTCCCAGAGATATTAGATTAAACTACATGCAGTTGTCATTTTTGTGGGTCAAAATGGCTGAATATCAGCGATTTTATAATATTGGTGTATTTCCTTCCAAACATTTTTCTGTTCCTTTTATATATATATGCTTTTGAGATCATGATGTATATTCAAGTCTATGCCCAACTTTTTTTCATAAAACATTATAATGTAAGCATTTTCCTCATATGTCAACAGTTTTTGGTAGTTACATAATAGTCCATCATTTGGGAATATCAAGGGCATTTCCAGAGTCCTGGGTTGAGCTGCTCTAGCGCCCATTCCCGTGGCCCCAGGAAAGAAAGAGCCTGTTTCTGCCGCTCTCTTGGGCAGGGAGCAGCTGGGATCAGCTCCCAGCAGAGCGGAGAGACAGCTCTGGTGAC
>NW_005871113.1:5973247-5993107 GCF_000147115.1 Myotis lucifugus
AGCAGGGTCTAACTGTCACATAGTACATGCTAACACATAAGCTATGTGTTGAGTGATTCAATGACTCTTCCAACCTCCACTCAATTTACAGAGAACACTGAGCTCAGAAAGTGAGCTCCCAGAGCTAGGGCTGGAACCCCAGATTCCCTGGTCCCTCTCCTTGATCCTCAGACATGCAATTCCCCCAGGCTGCCAGCATTAAGTGAGATGCGATATAAAACTCTGTAGCCAGCATTTAGCACATAGTAGATGCTAAATTAATGTGTGTGTCCCCCCCCCCCCCCCACTCCTTGGCATCATTTTTAAGTTTCTCTTGGAGGCAAGGTCATATACCAATGATTTTTTTTACCATCTCACACTTCTTTCCCAACCCTAACTTTAATTTATTATTCATTTAGCGATGTCTTAGGATGGACACAAAGGAATTAAGTTTAAAGATGACCAACATCCTTGGTTTAAGAGGTTAATCCTTTCAAGTGTATCCATGGGGAGGATTTCCATGGAGGGAGTGCTCTGGGCTCTCAGGATCCAAGGGGAGACGTCTGTCTGGACCCCACCCCTGCCTGAGTCTGCTGTCTCCCTGTCCCCACAGTGGCAGATGAAATGCTGCAAGTGCGACTCCAGGCTGCCTCACAATTACAACAGTCACCGAGTGGAGAATGTGGCTTCGACTTCAGGCCCCGTGCGCTGGTGGCAGTCACAGAAAGGTAAAGGCCGCCGCCTCTAGGGGACCGAGCTTGAGAAGGGTCCCACAGGTGGGGTGGCCAAAGGGTGCCTGGGAACTCTTTGGGTTTCGAGGGCATTTGTTAGGGCTCTGGGACGTGGTGGTTGACAAGCAGACTGCTTCCTCCAGGCGTGAGGTCTTGCAGATGTTACAGGTATTTTACCCCATTTACCCGCAATGGGCTTGTTGGAGGAACTGAGGTTTGGGAACGGGTCTGTGTTGAATAGACAAGTTGAAACCCCTTTAACGTCTCAGGGGCAACAAGTCATGGTGGGCAGGGAGTTTGGCCAAAAGCATACGGGTTGCTGAAGAGATAATATAAGTAGAAACGTGTTGGTGCCATTCCTCGCCGAGAGGGACATCGGAGATTCAGGGTCAGCGAGTTCTCACTGCCTAGAGCTGGGGTGGTCCAGAGCCTTCTTCAGGCTGCGAAGGTGGAGATTCCCTGCCTGAAGTTCCTCCTTTTTGTCCTTGCAGACGTGAACCCTGTCTCTCTGCAGCTGGACCTGGACAGGAGATTCCAGCTCCAAGACATCATGATGGATTTTAAGGTGCGCTTCCCGGGATGGCACGGGATAGGAGGGGGGATGCGAGCTGACTCACGGGGAGCTGGGCTGATGGTACCACGTGCTGGGTAGGCCTCCCTCCCCTAGGCTGGACGACACTTGCCCTGAGCCTATGTCGTGGTGACAGCAGAGACCCCATTCCAGGGAGAACTCCAGGTTCCCCGTCTCTGCCCTGCAGGGGTTATCAATCCACTTCCTCACTCCCCCTGCCCCCCCCCCCCAGCACATCTAACTGATTCAGCGCTGCCAAGTACCAAGTCCACTGGGCCCGTCACTTATATAGTTGTGCCCTCTTGATTACTCTGCTCTCACAAGTTTGCTGATGAGGTTGAGTTAACAAACAGCCAGGAGCTGGCCCATCCATCCACAGGAAGGTGCGCTCGGAGCTGTCCTTCTGGTGAGCCGACTGCTCACCAGCACGGTGGCCTCTCAGAGTCCTCTCGGCTTCTGCTGTGGGACTAGCCTTCTGAGATACTCCTTTCGGAGGGAACATTTGTGTTCCTTTGTGATGGGTCATTTTTTGTTTGTTTGTTTGTTTCAGAGAAGGTTTGATTTTATATTTCTACAGAAATGGTGAAATATTTAAGGATCAAGATTGGTGATTAAGATTAGATGGCCAGGAAGGGGGATACCATTTTCGGGAGTTAAAATGAGCTGAGAATAAAAAGCAATAGAACCGAATTTCTTGTGTGACTGAGGAAATGAAGAGCCTCACCCCAAGAAAAGACCAAAAATGTTTTGAGAAATGCCAGTGTCGTTGAGTAAATGCCCAGTCTCCAAGGGTACCTTCCTTGGATGGATATGGTTGTTTCGTTGTTTTATTATCACTCACCCGTTCATATATATGTCCATTCTTGCTACAGACACATAGGACACTGATTATGTTGGGTTTGGTGCCAGCTGTCAGGGATAAAAGATGAATAAAGCTAAGTCATGATCCTCACGTTGGCTTAGTACATGCAGGAAAGCAGCGAACCAGTGGTGAGAGAGTATGCTGTGATATTGCTAAGTAGGGGTCCTGGGGAGCATGGGAGGGGACATTTAGCTTGCTGTGTCTTGTAGGGGAGGTGTTAGAGAATGCAACCACGGGAAGATAAACCTTCCTAGACCACTAATAGCCAGGGGAGGGGCAAAGTTCTTTCTAGGCAAAAGGAACAGTAAAGAGCAAAGATCAGGAGACAAGAGGCTAGAAGGTATATCATTGGGGAGAGGGCAAGGGAATGGACATGGGGTCCGGAGGGGAAAGTGTGTGTTGGTGGTGAGAGATGGGGACATGGAAGGCGGAAAACTGGTGAGAGATGAGTTTACAGATATAAATGGGGAGGCGGAAAGCAGACTAAAGACTCACCCATTCATTCAACAAATGTGTTCTAAGCACCTACTATGCGCTGGATGTTGGAAGTACAACTGTGGATAAGACAGACAAAGGGGTGTGTGGTGTACGGGTAGTGGTACTCAATCAATCGGGATATCTGGCAATCTCTGGAGGCATTTCCGGTTGTCATACTGTGGGTATTGACGTCTAGTGAGTAGAGACCCGGGTAGAGGTCAGTAGAGGCCAGGGATGCTGCTAAGCATCCTGCAGTGACCAGGACAGCAGCCACCAGCACATCTCTAGGAGCCTGTTTCTGTGACTGTGTCCCCAAGGTCCTCCCCTTCCTCCAGGCACTCAGGCCTCACCCTGTCCGTGTCTCCGCAGGGGCCCATGCCCGCCGGGATGCTGATCGAGCGCTCCTCGGACTTCGGGAAGACCTGGCACGTGTACCAGTACCTGGCTGCCGACTGCAGGTCTGCCTTCCCCCGCGTCCGCCAGGGCCAGCCTCAGAGCTGGCAGGACCCTCGGTGCCAGTCTCTGCCCCAGAGGCCTCATGCGCACCTAGACGGGGGCAGGGTAAGTAGACGGGACCCTGGACATGTAGCCTGAAGGGGTCTCTGACATGGCATCGCTCACACCTTCACCCAGACTCTTGAGAAGAGATGAGAGCCCCCTCGGGCAGTGTGCCTTAATGTCTCTCCTGAGCTCTCCACCCTCAAAATATTCGTTGCTTGTCCTCTTCGTGCCCAGGAAGGGTATTTCAGAAACATGTTGAGCGCACTGTGACCCAGCCCTGCCCTCTGCCATGGCCCCTTACCCCACGGCTCACCGGCCTGTCCCCATAGTGGAGAGGGCACAACCCGACTCTGCTCCAGTGTGAGGATTTTGAGATGGCTGCTCAGAGTCAAGTGAGCAAAGGCACTCATTTCATCTGATCTCTGCTTTCACCTCAGTAGGGTATAACACGAGAATTAACTTTCCCATTGAAGCCATTCATGGAGCCCCATCTTTGCCTTGGAGGGAATCCCGGTCTAAGCCACAGTCCCCTAAACCTAAACCCTGGGCTGGAAATGAGAACCTGCCCCTGGAAACAATCCAGTGCCTCTCCTCCGAATCCTCCCGCCCGGGTCAAATCCCCTCATTCCTTCCATCACTGCTTCCCCCGCTGCCAGCGGGAGGCTGTTTGTCCTTTCTCTGGCCCAGGCTCAGGGGAGCCCTCTGCGCTGCTCTGACCTGCTGATGTGCACGGGGTGCTTGGGTGGCACCTTCCCTTCGCTGTAACAGCTGCTCCCTGGTTATCACATCCAGATCCTCAATGACCACAGTCTCCAGACCCCAGATCAAAATATAGGGCTTTTTCCTGATTTGTGGAGGGTTGATGTGAAAACTCTCCTTGGGATATGAGATGAAGTCACATCCAATAAGTGACTTTTATGAAGAAGACAAAGCGTAGTTAAAGTTGGGGTGTAGAGAGTGATAGTCACCACATCCATGCACCCCTGGGCTCCGGATCCTCTCGCTCATCCTGGGTTTTGGAAAATTAGTATCTCCTAGACCCGTGCATGTTCAGTCCATCTCTTACTGTAATTTCTGGTCCCAGGAAATCAGGAGATTCTTGGAATCGCTATATTTTCAATGGAGAGGAGAGACTGTACACACACACACACACACACACACACACACACACACGCCCATTTAGGGCCCAGCGATCATCTTGCTCTCCGAGGGCAGTTGGCAGGCCTCATGTTCATGGTGGTCTTGGGTCCCAGGTTAGAAGGACCTCAGCGTAGCGTGAGGAGGGTGGGACATTGAGTGGAAAGGAGACTTCTGGGCTTGGGGACACATTCTACCTCCTCCTCAGTGCCTCTCTCTTTCCTCTCTTAGGTCCAACTTAACGTTATGGATTTAGCCTCTGGGATTCCAGCAACTCAAAGTCAAAAAATTCAAGGTCAGTGTGGCTGCCCCTCAAGCCCGTGGGACTGTGGGTGGAGAACAAAACAGGGGTGGGACTCAGGTCACGGAGCATCCCTGCTCTTTCCTGTTTCTGACAACACGGCTGGATTGAACGCTTGCCCTGCTTACCCTGTGGGGTTACCGTGGTAGCCTGGAGCTGCAAAAGGCCTGAATGTGTGTGTTTGTCTTTTCTGCCTCGGAGGGTTGAGGATCGGGAGGATGACCCTTGGGATAACCTTATAAAGGCAGGGAAGAGGGTGGGTAAAACCAGAATTTCCTTCTTTCCCTCCTTGCCCATGGAGACACTCATGGCCTCTAACTTCCTTTCCTTATTGTCTTTTCCCATCCCCCTCCCTCCCTGTGTTTGCCCCTCTCAGAGCTGGGAGGGATCACAAACCTGAGAGTGAACTTCACCAGGCTGGCCCCTGTGCCCCAGAGGGGCCACTATCCCCCCAGCGCCTACTACGCGGTGTCCCAGCTGCGCCTGCGAGGGAGCTGCTTCTGCCACGGCCATGCTGACCGCTGCGCTCCCGAGCCCGGAGCCCCCACTGGCTCCTCCACCGCCGTGCAGGTGACAGTCCAGGGTGGGAAGGACGAGGGGCAGGGGCAAGACCAGAACACTTAGGGACATCTATGAGCCTCCCGTAAAGCAGGGTGGGCACTCCATTTAAGTTGTGAATATTTCACATTTTAGCAATGGTGAGAAAAGTGTAAGTGATTATCATTTCAAAGACCAGGATTTCGTGGCCCTGCCTGAGATCTGCAGTTTGGTGTTTTCAGTTACAAGCAAGCACGCGTGTGGGCGTGGGGGAGTTTACGGCAGTGCTTCTCAGCCCTAGCCACACACCATCAGTTCCTGGAAATATTGCCAGGCCCTTGTCTTCTAAAGCTTTGAGATGTTCTAATATCCTGTCAGGGCTGAGCAGTCCTGGCCTGGAAACTCTGAAGTCCCATATAGTGGTGAGCGATGGGTAGGGTGAGAGAGAGAACATCTAACACGGATGTCACGTGTGTCCCAGACCAGCTGAGTCAGATGCATCAGGGATGGGGTTGGAGGCTCCAACGTATCCAGCCACCCAGGGGCTATTGCTGTGAAACCAAATTGAGAACCACCAGTGGAGGAGAACCCTGGGCCAGAAGGAGGGAGCTGTCATTTTGCTTTCAGGGCTTCCATTCTACTTACATAGGCAGCCTGCTATTTGCCCTGTCCACAGGTGGGCACCAGGCAATCGTGTGACATGGCCCGAGAGGGAAATACAGGCGAAATGAACATCGGTCAGCGTTATTCTTTCTGTTTCCGGGCCAGCTCTTGCCCCGGCTGCAGAGGAGGCCAGAAGGCCCATTGACTAAGGACCAGAGCATGGGATTGCCAACATGGGGAATACGGCGTGCCGTGGGCTTAGAGCGCAGGGAGAGGGCTCACCTAGCCCCAGTGGTTCCCAAATCTGGCTGTACAAGGAAATCGCCACTTTAAAAAGTACCGATGCTTGGCCTTCGTCCCTGAGATTCTAATTGAATTGGGCCTGTTGTTGGTATTTTTTTAAAAAAAACCTCCCCATATAATTCTGGAGCACATTCAGGGTTGAAATCTACAGAACTGGAGGGGCCAGGGAGGCCTGCGAAGGAGGTGCCAGGGTTTCGTGGGTGCACGGGGGTGGGGGGGGGAGAAAGGTATTCCAGGCAGAAAGGAGAACACCAGTAAAAGCCAAACGGTGAGGGAATAAGGGCCTGTGGAGGGTGCCACTCCAGAGCTCAGCTCGGCTGTGCTGTCAGGAGGGAGTGATGAGAATGGAATAAACATACAGGTCCTTGAATGCCAGGCTGGGGGTGTTGGGCTGAATTTGGAAGTCAATTAGCACATAATAGCTATTCTATTTTTATACCTTAATGAGTCGAGTAACGATTCATCATGCGGTCCATTAGCCAAACAACCTCAGTCATAGATTGTTGCAACAGAAAGCTCTACAGGGCCCACAAACTTCTCGAATCACAGTTTACCAGTGAGGGTGTCTGGGTAACTTCCGGGTGCTGCTTTGGACTGGGCATCACGGGGGTGACCAGGTACAAGGAATGGGTTTGCAGAAGCCCAGCTAGAGGAGCAGAGCAGACACACACACACATGCACACACAGGCACCCCAGAGGAGCTGGGGTCTGAGCTGGACGCTGAGTGGTGGACCTAGAAGAAGGTCAGAGGGAAAGGGCAGGTCCATCCTGGGTCATTCCTTTGATAATCCTTCCTAATGACTGACCTCTCTCCTAGGTCCATGATGCCTGTGTCTGCCAGCACAACACTGCCGGCTCCAATTGTGAGCGCTGTGCGCCCTTCTACAACAACCGGCCCTGGAGACCTGCGGATGATCAGGACCCCCACGAATGCCAAAGTATGACTGAGTGGGGTGCTGGCCCCTCTGGGCCTCAGGGACCTCTCCTGGGACACAGGGAGGATGGATTCTTTATTATTTAAATTTAGTCTTAATTGCGCCCCTGCAATTGAAGGTCTCCTCCTCTGTGGGGATGGAGAGAGTATTTGGGTTGCCACCTCCCTGTGCTTCCCCCTCCTTCTTCTCAGCCAGGCTGGGAGAGAGCCTTGCTCTCTGGCCTCTTCACTTACCCACTCCTGTGTAGGATGTGACTGGGTTCCTGCTTCAGCTGAGCCCCTAGACCAGCGGTTCTCAACCTGTGGGTCGCGACCCCTTTGGCAGTCGAACGACCCTTTCACAGGGGTCGCCTAAGACCATCCTGCATATCAGATATTTACATTACGATTCATAACAGTAGCAACATTACAGCTATGAAGTAGCAACGAAAATAATTTTATGGTTGGGTCACAACATGAGGAACTGTATTTAAAGGGCCAGAAGGTTGAGAACCACTGCCCTAGACTCTAGGGCCCAGAGTCAGGGCCTTTCCCTGCATAACTGAGGGGACGGAATAGGGGTCCCCAGTCCAGGAAGAGGCAGTGACTCAGCAGGAGACCCACGGTGGCAATGGGGGAGGGTTGGGATGGACCATTCAAGGAACTCTCTCTTTGGCCCAACACGGACATGATTCTTGGGTGAGTCCCCACGCTGGGAGTCAGGAGGCTGAGTTCTCCCTCTAGTCTGCTTTGTGACTGACCGTATAACCTTCAGTGAATTACACAAATTTCCCTGGGCCTCAGCGTCCTCATTTCCCAGACCTGAGCACGTTGTCGAGTTGTGAGAGATGCCAGCGAGGCAGCAGGGGATGTGCTCTGCAGATGGCGAAGGCGCTGGCCCACCATCAGCCCTGGGAACTCCTTTTTCAGGGTGTGACTGCAACGGCCACTCAGAGACGTGTCACTTCGACCCCGCCGTGTTCACCTCCAGCCAGGGGGCGCACGGAGGGGTGTGTGACAACTGCCGGGACCACACCGAGGGCAAGAACTGCGAGCGCTGCCAGCTCCATTACTTCCGGAACCGGCGCCCCGGTGCCCCCATTGAGGAGACCTGCATCCGTGAGTAGGGGCTCCCCGGGTACCGTCTGTCCACGATCCCCCATCTGTGCCGGACACAATAGAGCCCATGTCCCTGGGACACACAAACCCACAGGAACACTTGGTTGTGTGTCAGGATGGTGGGCCATTGTTTTAACTTAGCTGTGCGCTTGCTTCTAAGCAAGTGACCTGGACCACTAGTCAATTGGTCAATCAATCATATGTAATCCTTATTTGGGGCCTAGGAGAGAAAAAAGTAAATATCAGATACAGTTCCTGCTGTCGAGAAGCACATATACGGTTTGGTAATATAAACCATACACACAGGAAAAGGAAGGGCACAGCCCTTTGTCTTTATATAGGTCACTGCCTTCACAGGCTATAAGGTGGTTTGCTCCATATTTTTCCATTTCCCCCAAACAGTGAGAATTCCTCCATGGCAGGGATTATATCTTGTATCCTCGGGACCTCACACAATGACAAGCAAATAACTGAGGCTCAAAGAATGTTTAGTGAATAAAGAAATGAATGGCATGTTATGGGATGAATGCCCAGGGTGACTTGACTTGGCCACGGGTCCAGGGGTTCATCCGGGAGAGAGCAGGCTGGACGGAAGCCATCCGACTCAGGCAGGGTTAATCAGGAAAGCCGTTCTAGATGCAGGGAGTCTGTGTACTGAAATGCAGGCAAGAGGTCTCAGTGTGGTGGTGGGTCACTTCCTGTTGATATTACTTATTCATGGAGAGAGGAAAACTTGAGTTTGACTTCTGTTTCCAGCACTTTCTTGCTGCGTGACCCGAGTACATAGTTTACCATCAGTGAGCCTCAGTTTCCTCCATCTGCACAGTAGGGATGATCATCTCCACCTTTCATGGTTGTCATGAGGATGACCTAGGGCAGCATGCCAGAGTGCCTGGCTCAGTGCTTGGTGCATAGTAGGTGTTCAGTAAATAATGTGACAGAACGTGTATAGTGCATAACACCTGCCCAGCCCTGGTCCCTGTGATATTACTCATTTATTCCTCAAAAGAAGCCTATGAGGAAACAGGCACAGAGGATTTAAATAGCTCTACTAAGGTTTTCACCAGGAAGCCTGGCTCCTACAATGGGCTCATCACTCTCTGCTCTTCCTTATTCCTCCTGTGGTGGCCGCTTTTGTCTCTCAGCCTGCGAGTGTGACCCGGACGGGGCAGTGCCGGGGGCTCCCTGCGACCCAGTGACCGGGCAGTGCGTGTGCAAGGAGCATGTGCAGGGGGAGCGCTGCGACCTGTGCAAGCCGGGCTTTACAGGACTCACCTACACCAACCCGCAGGGCTGCCACCGTGAGTAGGGGGCCCAGCCTGGCATGGCCTGGGGCAGGCTGCATGGAGCCACCAGATCCATGACTTAACCTGCTCACTGTGCTATGCCTTCCAGCAGGTGGCAGCACAGGCCCAGTTTGGAAGGTGGGACTGAGTCAACCAGTGGGAGGCAGGGCGGGCAGCCCAGTGGGCAGCTGCTGGGACTGGTGGGAACCCCGCTGGCCTTCTGAGTCAGCCAGGTTATCTGGAGGGATCGGCCCTGCCTGCTTCTTCTCCAGGCTGGGCCCCTCCTGCTGCATGTTCTCTGGGGGTGAGCTTTTGGTGGGCTGACCCCCAAGCTCAGCAGCCTTCCCTCCTGCAGGCTGTGACTGCAGCATCCTGGGGTCCCGACGGGACATGCCATGTGAAGAGGAGAGCGGGCGCTGCCTGTGCCTGCCCAATGTGGTGGGCCCCAAATGTGACCAGTGCGCTCCCTACCACTGGAAGCTGGCCAGTGGCCGGGGCTGCGAGCCATGTGCCTGCGACCCAAACAACTCCCTCAGCCCCCAGTGCAACCCGGTATGTGGTGGGGGTGACCCCGTGGGTCCCGGACAGGAGAGGGGACCTGTCCACCAACACGTCCATATCCCCTCCCACTGCCCTTCTGGGCCTTTCCAGAGTCAGGCTGGGCTGCTCTGTCGCCAGCGCCTTTGGGAGGCCACCCACTCTTAGTGAGCTTTGGCTCTGGAAGCTTCTATAATTAGTATCCATCCCCAGAGTCCTCACTGACGTCAGTGCCCAGGCTGTCCAGGTGTGACTGACCTAACTCTCACAATTGAGCAGTGAGCTCCCTCTGTGGCTGGGAGCATTGGCATTGCCCATGCGCCACCCCTTCTGCGGGGCCATCCTGGGCTGAGACTGAAGAGCTTGTCTCTGAGTGGAAGCCCTTGTGTGGGGCCACACCAGGGGGTTCTCCGAGGCCGGGGCTCCAGGGAGGCTCCCTCATGGTCTCCCCCTCCCCACAGTTCACAGGGCAGTGCCCCTGTCGGGAAGGGTTTGGTGGCCTGATGTGCAACGCTGCAGCCATCCGCCAGTGTCCCGACCAGACCTATGGCGACGCAGCCGGGGGATGCCGAGGTTCGTGCCCGCGGAGCAGGGGGACGTGGAGGCTGTGGCGGGATGAGCACGTGGGTGGGCCGGTGGTGGGGGCACGTGGTCTGGGATCTGGGAGGATGCCATGTGCTTCATGTGGTGGGCCCTGGGGGCCCCGGGAGAGCTCTGGCTCCCCACTGCTCCAGCAGCCGGCTTGGCTTCCCAGCCCTGGGCCAGGGACATGGGGTCCTCCCTACGTCCCCATGACAGGAGGGTGCTTTGCTCCCCACCTCCCTGAGCAAGCATTTCTCAGCACCATCTCCAGGGCTGCAGCCGGGAGGGGCGATGTTTCGTCCCTCTTCATAGATGGAGACAGTGAGTCCTAAGGGAAAGGAGTAATTTGCTCAGAAAGTTCATTTGACAAGTGGCCACGCTCGCTCGGCCCCTCTGCAGGCCTCAGTCTTCTCCTTTGGGGAAGGGGCACTCGGTACCTAACCTCTCTGGGCCTCCGTTGCCTCATCTATAAAAATGAGAGCAGGAGGGTGGCCAGCTGTCGTGGAGCAGCTGTGAAGGTTAAGCGAGTTCCTGTGTGTGTGGTGACTTTGAACAGTGCCTGGGACGTAGTAGGCGCTAAGACAGTGCTGGCTTTGGTTGCTGGCGTCACCATGATTTTATTCTGGTCTCTTATTCTGAGTCAGAAAGACCTCCTCTTCAGACTCTGCCTACTAGACCCCTCTGTCTCCCTGACCCCGGCCTCCTTCCTCCTCCCCAGCCTGTGACTGTGACTTCCGGGGGACGGAGGGCCCAGGCTGTGACAAGGCCTCGGGCCGCTGCCTCTGCCGCCCTGGCTTGACCGGGCCCCGCTGTGACCAGTGCCAGCGAGGCTACTGTGACCGCTACCCGCTGTGTGTGGCCTGCCATCCCTGCTTCCAGACCTATGACGCCGACCTCCAGGAGCAGGCCCGGCGCCTCAGCGGCCTCCGCAATGCCACCGCCAGCCTGTGGCCTGGGTCCGGCCTGGAGGACCCCCACCTGGCCTCCCGGATCCTGGATGCAAAGACCAAGATAGAGCAGATCCAGGCAATTCTTGGCGGCGCCCCGGCCACCGAGCGGGAGGTGGCCGAGGTGGCCAATGCCATCTCCTCTCTCAGGTAATCCTCTCCCTGCCAAGCCCTGAGAAGAATTGGGCCACAGGGCCTCACACCAGGGCGCCCCAGTCTTTCATCACGTGGGTAGAGCCCTTTGCCATTTACAAAGCATTTCCACAGACTCTTTTAACTGTCACAACGGTCCGTGTGGTTGGTGTGATGAGTGTCATCACTTCCATTTTTCAGGTGAGGAAACAAGCCTAGGTAGATGAGGTGACAGAGCCCTGCGGCCACAGGGGGAACTCTGAGCCCAGGCCCGAGCCCAAGCCGGGTTCTTTCCAGGGCCGGGCCTGCCTGGGAGAGGGACTCAGCTCTGGATTAGTCACCCAGCGGGCGGAGGGCATCCGAGAGGCAGGGGATCTAAGAATAACTTGTCTTTTTCTTTGGAATGGGAGCGGTCCCACCCACACCCCTCCTACCAGCAGAGGCGCCTTCTTAGTGAGATTTAGCTCTGGAAGCTTCTATAATTAGTTTTCATTCCCAGAGTCCTCACGGACGTCAGGGCCCAGAGCTGTCCAGGTGTGTGACTGACCTAACTCACAATTGAGCAGCGAGTCCCTAGGCGTTTGGTAGGCACGGACAGGCAGTCCATGGATGGGCGGCCCAGGCCTGAGCACAGCCTGGAGGTGGAGCACGCGAGGCTTGGAGAGAGGCCTATCTCTGAAAGCTCTATGGCTTGGGTCTGGGCAGGTGACCTCCTTCAGGTGCAGCCAGCGGGCAGCAGCTGTGGGAGCTCAGTGGGCAAGTGTGGCTACCGAGGAGAGCCTCAGGTGCAGCCAGCGGGCAGCAGCTGTGGGAGCTCAGTGGGCAAGTGTGGCTACCGAGGAGAGCCTCAGTTACACAGGTGGTGGCTGAGGTCAACCTGTAGGGACCCCAGGAGGAGCGGGGAGTCGGGGATGTCGGGGGCACGGTAGTCACGGAAGGAGAGTTTTTTCTGGACCTGCCTGCAGAGGGGAGTCGGGGATGTCGGGGGCACGGTAGTCACGGAAGGAGAGTTTTTTCTGGACCTGCCTGCAGAGGGAGGGAGGGACGTTAGGCTTTGCTCAGCTGAATCCTCAGCCTGTGGCATCTCTGTCCCATTACCTTCGCTGAAGGCCTCTCTGTCCTTCCTGACTTGGTAGCAATTTCTCGAAAGGGAGGGCTGTTTCTGGGGAGTCAACCCCTCCTGTATGTCAGTGCACACTCCTCTCGCATCTCAGGCGGACCCTGCAGGACCTGCAGCCCGCTCTGCCCCTGGAGGAGGAGACCTTGTCCCTCCCCGGAGACCTGGAGACTCTGGACAGAAGCTTCAATCACCTCCTCGTTCTGTACCAGAATAAGAGGGAGCAGTTTGAAAAGATCAGCGGTGCTGACCCTTCAGGTGAGGAGGGGGAGCTTAGCCGCGTGCACGACCATACCACACCCTGCCTCCTGCTCCTCCATCTCCAGACCTCCGGGTCCAGGGTGACTCAGTTTCCCTCTCCTCTTCCCACAGGAGCCTTCCGGATGCTGACCGAAGCCTACCAGCGGTCATCCCAGGCCACCCAGCAGGTCTCCGACAGCTCCCACCGGCTGCTCCAAGTCAGGGACAGCCGGAGAGAGGCCGAGAAGCTGGAGCAGCAGGCGGGAGGCGGCGGAGGAGCTGGGGGCCCCCAGCTCGCAGCCCTGAAACTGGAGATGGCTTCCTTGCCTGATCTGACGCCCACCATCAACAAGGTGAGGCGAGGCATGGCATGGAGCCCCACTTCCCGGAGGCCCGGTCCCAGCTTGTCACACACCCCAGCTTGTCACACACCAACTACTTGTATGCATTTCCTGTTAGGGCAGTGTGAATCTACCCCACTCCCCCACCCATCCTGACCCTTGGCCCCTCACGGTGTGCTCAACGGTTGCCAAGGAAACAGATTTCTGGTGCCCAGTTGCCATGGAGATGTCTGGCTCTTTGTGTGGGATGGGAGTGGTTGTTGAGGAGCCTTGGGTACCTCTGATGGCCCCTCTCTGCACAGCTCTGCGGGGGCTCCAGGCAGACACCTTGCACCCCAGGAGCGTGCCCTGGTGAGCTCTGTCCCCGAGACAACGGCACAGCCTGCGGCTCCCACTGCAGAGGCATCCTCCCCAAGGCCGGTGGGGCCTTCCGGACAGCGGGGCAGGTGGCCGCGCAGCTACGGGGCTTCAACACCCAGCTCCAGCAGACCAGACAGATGGTAGGTGCGACCAAGGTGAGGTGGGCACTCGAAGGAGGAGGCAGAGAGGACAGAGTTCCCAGGAGAGGTCAATTCCCATTTTACAGACCAGAGATGTCCCCTGACTTGCCCCGGGCTCCACAGCAAGTCAGAAGTAGACTTTGGTGGCAACGTTTTGGGCTTTTTAAAAAAAATCTGACTCCACATCACTTTTCTCTGGGACCAAACTGAGTTAGTTACAAATGTTTCCCAGGCAGCTCTTGGGTAGCGGGTGTCCTCAGACCCCTGGGGTCTGCGGGGAGGCCCTCCTGGGGTTCTGGTGATCGCTGACCTGTAGCCTGTGTCTGCAGATCAGGGCGGCCGAGGAGGCCGCCTCGCAGGTGCAGTCAGATGCTCAGCGCCTGGAGACCCAGGTGAGCACCAGCCGCTCCCAGATGGAGGAAGACGTCAGGCGCACGCGGCTCCTCATCCAGCAGGTCCGGGACTTCCTCTCAGGTGAGCCTGGCCTTTGCCCACCCCTGGGCTGATGTTTCCGCTCCTCCTGTCCTGGCAGGTCAGCCAGCCACCTCCTTCCCTTGCCTCCAGGCCACCTGGGCCAGGCCCTGTCACTCCCCTAGCTGGCTGCTCCCACCTCCCCTCCTGCTCCCTCAGGTCCGTCCTCAACAAAAACAGCCAAAAACAACTTTAAAAAATGTGTGCATGGGATGCCACTCATGCTTAAAATCCTCCCCGGGCTCCCCCTTGTTCTTGCAATAAACTCCCAGCTCCTTATCGTGGCCTCTGCTCACCTCCGGGGTAGGCGGCCCTGTGTCTTCCTGCTTTGCTCACTGATGACCTTGAACAGGCCAGGCTCCTGCCTGTCTGGAGACTTTTGCTTGGTCTTTCTCTGTTTGGCGTACTCTTGCCAAGGCTGCGGATTCTTGCCCTCCACGTCTCAGCTTAAATATCATCTCCCGTGCAGGGGAAGGACATGACTGTCCTACCTGGTCCACCCTTCCTGCCCAACTCCCGTTTGGCGTCTGACCTTCATCACGTTGCTCCGAGCCTGTGTTCTAGAATCTATTCGTCCAGGAGTGAATTGTTTATCTCCCCACTAGACTGTAAATTCCGAAGGGCAGGGATGGCTGTCTGTCTTGTTCTCTGTGTCACTGGCACCTAGGATAAGGCCAGACACCCAACGCTGGTTGAATGAATAAATGAACCAGAGCCCCTCTCACGCCCCCCGGGGAGCACAAAGTTCCCTGGACTGGACGCAGGAACCTGGTGACTTTGGGCAAGTCGCTCTTCGCGTTGCCTCATCTTTTGCTTCTGCAAACTGGGATGGTAGTATTTCACAAGTGTATTCCGGGGATCGAGTCACTGATGTAAAATGTGTTTTGAAAAATTAAAGGTGCCTGAGGAATATGAGTTGATATTAGATTTCTGGTCCCCGCCAGGGAATTTGCTTGGCTGGGAGCCTCGTTAAAAGGAGCTGAAGGGCTTGGTGTGACGATAGTGGTTCTTCCTGCTACTGTTGAACTGCCTTTGCTCCAAACAGGTGGAAGCCCCTCCTGAGAGTTGATAGCCGGTCAGAGAGGGGCAGAAAGGATCCCTTGAGGTCCCCTGGCTTCTCTGTGGTTATGCTGGAGCCGCCCTCCCAGGGAGCCCCGGTGGGGAGAGAATTACCTGGGGATGCAGGGAGATGGTGCCCGACAGACATGGACAGAGGGGCAGGGCAACGTTTGGGACCCAGACTCAGACCAAGTCTGTCCTCAGGGTGCAAGGCTCCCATGAACAGCAGGGAGTTGTGGGCATGGGGGCCACTTTTGTCCTCGCAGTTATACTTGTGTCTCAGGTCAAGTCCTATTACAGAGCCAGGGGCAGAGAGAAGGAGGGACCCAGGACAGTTCTCAGTCTCCATGGCAGGGTGTGGTCTCCGGAGTCCTGGTGCTGGCACTCAGGGTCACAGCGTGGGGGCGGAGACCTTGGGGAAGCGGGGGCGTCGCCTTTCCTGGCTCTTCAAATGGAACTGACAAAACAATAGTTCAGGTTTACTGAGTTCTTACTAAGTGCCCGGCATTGTTCTAAGCCAGTGGTTCTCAACCTTGGCTGCACATTAGAATCACCTGGGAATCTTTTTAAAATCCTGATTTCTGGGCCTCGTCCTCCGGAAATTCTGTATCTTTGTTACTAATGTGTGGCCACCCCCTCACAACAAAGAAACAGAATTTCGGAGGACGAGGCCAGAAATCAGGATTTTAAAAAGATTCCCAGGTGATTCTAATGTGCAGCCAAGGTTGAGAACCACTGTTCTAAGTGCTTCTCATGTATTACATCATTTTGTCCCCACCGCCTACCTCTTTGCAGATGAGGGAGGCTAAGTAACTTGCCTATGGGCATCCAGCTTGGAGGGAGTGCAGAGGACTCATCTTACTCTGTAGTTCACACGGACACACGAGCATGAGCACACACACAAGCATGAGCACGCACACATATTAGTACACACACATACACACACACACACACACACACACACACTTGCCTCCTTGCCTTTGCTAATGTTTTTCCTCTCCCTGGATTGCCTTCCCTGCCCCACCTCTCCTTACCTGCTGATTCCTCCTCATCCTCTGGGAACTCTCCAGGTATCTTACTCTCTAGGAAGCCTATCCCGGACCCTTTAGATTGGGTCCTAGGGCCCCAGAGGAGTTCAAGTTCAGGGCAAACCATCTGGGTAGGTGGGCTCCCCCTTCCCTTCACTACTGCATCAGTAGCAGTGGAACCTGTAAAAAGTGAACAGGGAGAGATACGGAGGAGATGCTCTCTCTGGGCTTCTGAGCTTAATCTCTGATCCAGAGATGGTTTGTAAAATTCTTGCTACTTGATTGTGCCATTTCATCCCTTCAGGTTGAGGATGGTTATTCCCATTTCACAGATCAGGAAACTGAGCTGAGAGAGGCCATTTGCCTTGCCCCAGGTGGTTCGACTAGCAGTTGCAGTCATTCAGTCACTCTGCAAACACTGAGTGTCTCCACGTGCTGGGCACTCTGCTAGGGGCTGGGGATAGAGCTGTGGATGAAACAGACCCTGCTCTCATGGAGCTCAGGTTCTAGTAGGAAAAGAGACAGAAAACCAGATAAATGAGCTACGTGTTGGCATGTGGGTGGTGATAAAGCAGAGAAAGATAAGCAGAGAAGGAAGGTAAGGAGGGTCAGTGTAGGGTGGAGGTTGTGATCTGAGATTGGATAGGCCAGGGTTGGCCTCTCTGAGAAGGTGACCTTTGAGCAAAGACCTGATCATTTTCATCTGCCTTTGCCAAAAGGAGCACTCTGGCCTGAGGGGGAGCACGCGGAAGGGGTCGTATTGCCAAGGGAGCAGTTCCAGTTCCTGGCCGCCCTCCCCAATTTAGGGCTGATTATGTTTGTGCTCCAGCATTGTGCAGGACCAGCTGTCTGGCACCGCCTCCTTCTCCCCAGCCTGCAGTTTCCTGTGCCACCAGACACTCAGTTGTCACAGCTGTGCCGACAGTCATCTTCCCACATCCCGGAAACCCTCAGAGAATGGGCCGCTGAGTGTGCCTGAGAGGGGGCAGCAGGGCCTTGGATGGCGAGATGCCACAGTGGTGCCCTCCCCCTGGGTGCCACTCAGCCCAGAGAGGCCTCTGACCTTGGGGGAGGCGGCGGGGCTCTCCCAGTCTGACCGCCGGCTGTCTTCTAGACCCTGACACGGACGCAGCCACCATCCAGGAGGTCAGCGAGGCGGTGCTGGCCCTGTGGCTGCCCACAGACTCGGCCACCGTCCTGCGGAAGATGAACGAGATCCAGGCCATCGCAGCCAGGCTCCCCAACGTGGACCTGGTGCTGTCCCAGACCAAGCAGGACATTGCCCGGGCCCGCAGGCTCCAGGCCGAGGCCGAGCAGGCCAGGTAGGGCCCTGGGCTTGAACTCCTCCTCCCTGCCCAGGATTGGGCTGGCGTCCTGCTCCCCAAGTCTGTTGCTGGAAGTGAGAGAAGCTCTCCGTCCTGCTCCCCAAGTCTGTTGCTGGAAGTGAGAGAAGAAGCTCTCTGAGTCAGAGGGGTGCAGGGGGGCTGGGAGACAGGAGGGGATGCTCACTGTGGTGGGGGATGGTGACGTGAGACACAATGGAACTTTACTCAAGGTGACCCTTGCCTTCCACATGGGAAACCGTGCCCACAGGGTGTCTCTGACGTAACCTCCCATTCATCATGTCTGCTGGGTGGGGGGCCTGGCATGGAAAAGCTACTGAGTTAGTTCTGCCTTGTCTTGGCTGAGAAGAACATTCTCTTGGACTCGTGAGTGGGTGGAATCACTTGCCTCTTCATTCCTGCCCACCCATTCTCTCCCCTCTGCCCTGTCGGCCCCAGGAGCCGGGCGCACGCAGTGGAGGGCCAGGTGGAGGACGTGGTGGGGAACCTGCGCCAGGGCAGTGTGGCGCTGCAGGAAGCACAGGACACCATGCAGGGCACCAGCCGCTCCCTTCAGCTCATCCAGGACAGGGTTGCCGAGGTGAGGTGTCATGGCCTCCTTCCCTCAGTTTGGGAATGAGCAAACAGATTCAGGCATAAGGCATTGAAGATGCCAGAAAGTGTCCTGGATGGGAACCGAGCCGGGACCCCGAAGAAGGAGGGTTGTAGCCTTGAACCTGGCCTTAGGCCTTGGAGCCAGGTGCAGAAAGGAGTGGGGTCGCTGAGCTGGAGAGGGGGGAGGCCAGGATGCCCTGGACAGGCCGGGGATTGGGAGGGGGCGGCAGGGATGTTCTGGTTGGAGAAAGCTGTAGTTGCCTGGTGCGTTGGAGGGAGGAGGGGTTAAGACCACTGCCTGTGAGGCCCACCACTGAACCAGGTCTCCCTCTTTCCACAAAGGTCCAGCAGGTACTGGGGCCAGCGGAAAGGCTGGTGACGAGCATGACGGAGCAGCTGGGTGGCTTCCAAGCACGGATGGAGGAGCTCCGCCGCCAGGCCAGGCAGCAGCGGGCACAGGCAGCCCAGGCTCAGCAGCTCGCGGAGGGCGCCAACCAGCAGGCACTGAGTGCCAAGGAGGTACCGAGAGGTCACAGTTGGCCTGAGGAAGCACAGCGGTGGGGGGCTCTAGAGCAGGAGAGGGCCCTTTATAGGAGATACTTCTACACTTTGTAGAACGAGGGGCTCAAGAGCAAGTAGAATGACAGTTATTCTAGAATAACCAGAAGGGGCTTCAGGATTCACCCAAAACTGGCCAGACATCTGAATTCTACTTCTGGCTGCCTTGGTCATAGCTGACTCAGACATGTTGGACATGATCTAGTCCAATCCTTCTCCTTTTGCAAATAAAATGATAATTTTGTCCAAAGCAAAGCTCATCTACAAAGCAGATGTCTTTTCTTTTTTTAATTCTTTATTGTTGAAAGTATTCCATATGTCCTTTCCCCCCCCCCCCATTAACCTCCTCCAGCCCCCCACCTCCACCCCAGGCCTTCAGCACCCTACTGTCTGTGTCCATCGGTTATGCATTTATGTGTGGAGAGCGGCTACAGCGTTTGGACAGGTTCAAGCCTCCGACTAATGAGAGGGCACAGTCCTCTCATGGTCACGTGCAAGTCCCAGCTTGGAGGGCAGAGCCCTCCCAGCACAATTATGGCCAACAGCTATAGTTGTAAGCTTGAACCTATGGTCTGAACACGTGGCCCCACGTGCCTGAGTGATGTAGGGTTGATAGAGTTCAGGTGCATGTAGTTGAGTAGGATTGAAACCCACGAGAATGCTGTAAACATCTTGACCACGCCCTTACTTTGCCTCGTGGCATCTGCTATGAAATAAAGACAAAGCTTGTAGTCCCTGGCGCTGTCTCTCCATCTGGGAGCGCATCCCATCCAGACTCAGCTTTTTCTCTTGTCTGTCTTTTCTCAATCCTTCACCGCCCCCTCTCAGGGTCACTGAACCTGGCTGAGCTGGCGAGGCACATAAGGCGCCCTGGGGCTGAGCATGCCAAGGCCGTGCCGGCTCCCCACATATATGCATACAAAGTCTTTGGCTGATTACCTTCCACCCACCCACCCTCCCCTGCCTTCCCTCTGAGACTCTGCACTCTTTCCATGCACAAAGCAAGTCTCTTGACACCCCATCCAGAGCTTGTCCCTGTCATGGCTACCCAGCCCGGACACACTCTTGACTTAGCCTAATCTGAGAGCTCC
>NW_005871113.1:5993722-5995347 GCF_000147115.1 Myotis lucifugus
AGGAAGGGAGGGATCTCAAGACAGGGTGGGCGGGAAGGATCGAGTGTCATGTTCTGAAGATGGGGCAGGATCACCCAGCAGGAGAGGAGGGCCGATGAGGCTCAGGGTGGGATGGAGAGAAGTAGCAGGGTCTGTGCGCCTGGCCTCCATGCCAGGATGGAGGCAGACTCAGCCCTGGAGGCTGCAGGGGACCTTTCAAGGGTTTCAAATACGGCAGAGGTGTAATGAAAGGGGCTTCCGAAAGGGTTCTGAGTGTCTCAGAAAGGAGGACTGGGATTTCCAGGGACCAGGCTCTGTCCGTAAGATGTGATGGTGATGGGGTCGCTGCACTGGTGTGCCAGCGCACGCCTCAAACAGTTTCTCTGAATTTCAGAGAAACAGGCAAAAATCTGTCTGGCTAACCAGGTGGATTGTATGGAGAAGGTTGGGCTGTTGGGTCAATGTGATCAGCCAGATCTTAGGCTGAGGTGAGAGGAATTGACCTTGATGGAGGAGCCAGGGGCTGGGTCAGTGGGTGCCTGGTCTTGCCCATTGATGTTTCATAGGAAGATAAAGAATATGCTAATCAAATCTGTGTACAACAGGTAGTTAATACACTGGATAAGAGAACCAGTATCTTAGGAAATCTCAGACGTCTAAAAGGATGGGCTGAAACACTATGAAATTAAATAAGGAGAAAAGTTATCTTCCCCTCTGGCCTCATTTGGGCCTAAACCCACAAGTACAGCGCAGGTGAGGCCTGGCTTCTCAGTGGCTAATGTAGTGAAAACACTCTATTAATCAGTAAGTGACAAGCAAGTGTGAGTTGTTACTCAGCTGAAAATGACTTGAGTGTTGAGTAGCTGTAACCTTGATATAAGTCAGCCATGCATTGTTACTGGCAAAGAGCGAATACATATAAAACAGCCAAAATAAATACTGGCTCAGGGATGATATTAAAAATATTTAGAAACTATGTAAGTGTGTCATGCACTTACCAATCAGAAAAAGCTCAAGTTGTAGCCTTGGGACAGCCATTTACCTTTAATTACAAGATCATAGGATGATCATGCATAAGGGCCCTAAGGATGGGTACTGGGAATAGGACAGCAGCTGTTAAAATTTCAATATTTTATCAGCCCATAGACCCACATGAGTGCTCCCTAGCTGAATATTGGCCAAGGAACAGCCTTGTCACACTCTGCTGATAGGATCTCACCTGGGGGTGCTGTGCAGTGGTGGCTGCTACACCTTCAGAAAGGATAGTGACAAACCAAACATCAGGGGGAGAGTGGCCAGGGTTGAAAGGTAGGGAAGGGCTCTATGATTACATCAAATGAGGAATGGATGAAGGAATTAAGGAGGTTTAATCTAGAGAAGAGGAGCCTCAGACATTTGAAGGACTGCACTGTAGGAGGCAGAGCAAATATATTCCTATACCCCCCAGGAGATAGACCTGGGATGATGGGTATAAGCAAGAAGTGGTCAGATTCTGGCTTAATGACTAGTCTTTTTTAATATTTAAAAATATATTTTTATTGACTTCAGAGAGGAGGGAGAGGGAGAGAGAGACAGAAACATCAATGATGAGAGAGAATCATTGATCGGCTGCCTCCTGCACGCCCTCTATAGGGGATCGAGCCTGC
>NW_005871113.1:5996326-6015428 GCF_000147115.1 Myotis lucifugus
CGGGGCTGGAGAAGCACGTGGAGCAGATCCGCGACCACATCAATGAGCGGGTGCTCTACTACGCCACCTGCAAGTGATGCTCCAGCTGCCAGCCCGGGCCCCACGCATCTGCCCTCTTTTTTTTTTTGGTGGGGGGAGCAGACTGGTTTGGAATGCTTTCCAGCTCCTTTTATGCTGCTGAAAGCACCGCTGGGACCACCCCTGATGTGCAGCTAATATTACTCTGGGCCGCCGCTGAGGCTGAGCGGATGGACAGCCACATGTGAGGGACAGGAATGGCAGAGATGAGCCATACCCTTGTGACCAGGAGCTCTCAAATGGAGGGAGCTAGGCTGGGAAGTATCCTCGCTCTTCATTCTCCATTGAGGCTGAATCCTGGACCCACACAGAAACTTAACGCAAATGATGTACACGTGAAAAGGCCCAATAAAATCTTTGGAAAGGAGCCTGGAGGTTCCAAGAAGGAAAATAGTCTGTCTCCCATAAAGTGACGCTTTATCCCGTGTGTCTGCCTCCCCAGGCCTGGTGGTGTAGGAGCTGTCGGCTGCCCCACGCGGCTCCTCCAGCTTGCTCATCACCCAACCGTAGGGGGACCCAGCCCCTTTGTGCCAGGGCCTGGCAGATTCCATCCTCTAGAGACCCAAGGAGCCCTTTCATCTTTAAACAATGACCTGATTTCACGTTTATAGACGAGGAATAGAAATCCAGAGAAGGGAAGCAAGGTGTCCACATTCACACGGCTTCTAGAAGCAGCACTACGACCAGAACCTCTGTGTTTTGGGATCTCAAAGAGAAGTTGTAATGGACGTGTGTTTGTGTGTGTATGGGGCGTGGATATGGAAATGGCCTGAGGGTTTGTGTGCTGCCATAGCCCAGGCACTGGGCTAGACATTTATCTATAGGAACATCTTGGTCGTTATTAGGCATATTATCTATTGACACTGGGCAGGACACGTGGTCTGCACTATTTCATGATGTAGGTGGCGCTGTTCTCATCTGACAAATGAGGAAACCAAGGTGACACGGAGGGTTCCATCACTTCCCCAGGGTCATGGATGTGGCAGGGCAGGGCTGGGCCTCAACTTCATGCTCTTCTCATACAGCCATTAGGAGCATGGAGGCTGCAGCTGGACCACCTGGGCTCCAAGGGGTCCTTGTGAGGAGTCAATGGGTCAGTATGTTAACTCCCATCGCCAGGTGCCTGGCACACCGCGTGCTCCCGGTCCATGTTTGCTAGGTCCTTCCTGGCCTCAACCTCTCCATGCACTTTCCTCTCCACACATGCGCACAAGTTCGAGCTGCTTCTGACTTTAGAAGAACCCAAGGAGCCCAGCCAGCATGGCTCAGTGATTGAGGGTCCATCTATGGACCAGGAGGTCATGGTTTGATTCCCGGTCAGGGCACATGCCTGGGTTGCGGGCTCCATCCCCAGTAGAGGGCATGCAGGAGGCAGATCAATGATTCTCTCTCATCATTGATGTTTCTATCTCTCTTCCTCTCCCTTCCTCTCTGAAATCAATAAAAATGTGTGTGTGTTTTTTTTAAAAAAGAACCAAAGGAAGCCTCATATGTCCATTTATTGAGCACAACACTGAGCATGAAGCCGAAAGGGGGTCGGATGGCAAGAAAAGTGGGGAGCGATAAGAACGCCTGACTCTCAGGGAGAGAAGGGAGCAGAGGCAGAGTTAGACTTACTGGCTGCAATGAAAACAGTCAACTTCCAGTTTTTACTTAATTGGGTGTGTGCGGAGGGCATCTGGCCAGGATATTACTCCTTACAGTACTTAGTCATGGTTTTCTTCCTGTATCATCTTGGAGGGTGTGGCATTGCCTTTGGACTGGGGCGGGGAGGGAGCTGGCTCAGAAGTGGGCTGGGGTGGGCTGGGGGTCTCGGCACAGTGAGGAGCCAATCCTGGAGTTAGAAATTCCCTGGAGAGCGCACAGACAGACCGCCCAGCTGCCCGTCATTCATGCGGATGGGATGGGCAGGCGACTACACTGGTGAGCCCATCCTGGCCACAGGGATGGAGGCCTGAGAGGCAGGAGCGAGTGAGTGCTGAGTGGGGAGTCTGGGTAGATGCTCCTTATGGCTTTGCTCTGAGGGTGACACAGCCTGGCCAGCCTGTTAAGCTTTTCAAGACACACAACACAGACCTGGGCAAGAGCTACCTACGCACACTGCACAGAGCCACGGCACGTGGGGAGCGGGGCACAGAGCAGCAGGCCGGGGCGACCTGGAAGCCGGCGGGTGCCGTTCCTCCTGCCCACAGCTTCAGAGGCCTTGTTATCCGGAGGCTCACGCCTGGGCCTGCGTGAGGGGCTGCCCCAGGCGGAAGCAGTTGGCTGCTTCTGACCAGAAATTGCTCCTGCCACGCCTTGCCCCGCTTGCTCCCCTCCTCCTGCTGCAGAGTAGACCCAGGTTCGGAAGGGCAGAGAAGAGTTGGCCATCTCTCCTGCAGAGGAAAGGGTGCAGGGTGGAGTGGGGGTGCCCTGCTGGCACCCCTCAGACCCTATTATTCAGACTCTGGGATGGGGCTTTCCTCCTGGGATAGAAGCTCCCCCACCAGGCTCCCCGCCCAGCCCTCCTGCCTCTAGTCCCCTCACCTGAAAGCTGCAGTGACACAGGGATCACATAATGTGACAGACTCCAGTCTGCCCCGCCCGGCAGTGGGAGCTGCCGCTGGCTTTGACGGGCACCAGGACCTCGGACTTGAAGTTCCTGGAGAGGAAGTGGGGCAGCAGGCTATGATGTCATTGATGCGGGAAGAAGAGCCCAGATAGTTTTCAGTGCCTGTGGCATCCACTCAGCCCTTTCTCTAGGCCAGTGGTCGGCAAACTCATTAGTCAACAGAGCCAAATATCAACAGTACAACGATTGAAATTTCTTTTGAGAGCCAATTTTTTTAAACTTAAACTATATAGGTAGGTACATTGTTATTAACTTAATTAGGGTACTCCTAAGGCTTAGAAAGAGCCACACTCAAGGGGCCAGAGAGCCGCATGTGGCTCGCGAGCCACAGTTTGCCGACCACTGCTCTAGGCCAAGCATTTCAAACTCCTGGCCCGCATGCCTTCTTTATTTGGCCCGTGTTAGCCTTTGAGTTTGACATATTTGCTCTCGGCAGTTCAGAAATTACAAGCACTTGCAGAAAAGACAAATGACAAGCAAGTCCCCTTCCTCCACGCAAAACACCGAGGCCCTAGAAACTCAAGGAATGTAATGCTCATTCATTCACATACACCCAGGTTTCTGCAGGCATTTATAATTCCTGTTGCATCACCAAACTTTTATAGTGCCTCTGTGAGGCAGGCTGAGCAGGTAAATATAATTCAATGAACCCATTTTACAGATGAGCAAAATAGAGGCTGAGGCATTGATTTGTTAATGGCCACACAGCTAGTGGGTGGGAAGGACAGCATTTCCCTTGACCCCTGATCCAGAGCTCTGACCCCTGACCCTATGGAGCTGCCTTGAGTGGGAGAGATCCTTTCATCAATTTATTTTAGCTCGTTGCCTGAGTTCTTTCAGACCCAGGCTGAGTAGGGCAAGATCTCTGTCTTTGGGTGAAAATACATACTTTTTGCCTGGCTGGTGTGGCTCAGTGGTTGAGCATTGACCCAGGAACCAAGAGGTCACCAGTTCGATACCCTGCAAGGGCACATGTCTGGTTTGCAGGCTCAATCCCCAGTAGGGGGTGTACAGGAGGCAGCTGATCAATGATGTTTCTCTCTCATTGATGTTTCTATCTCTCTATCCCTCTCCCTTCCTCTCTCTCTAAGCACCAATAAAACCATATTTAAAGAAAAATAAAACACGTACTTTTTGTTGGCCTTTTTGAAGAGTGAGGGCTCAGAGCAGTAGGAGGACTTCCCTTTGCTCCCGATGCTCAAGCAGCTGGCGCAGCAGCCACAGGGCCCCACCGCCAGGGGCCCGTGCTGCATGGGCACCAGGCTGCTGCTGATGCGGAGGGAGCCGTTGATCAGGCAGTTGAGGGACCTGCCTCCAGGAGCTGTGGGCCGGAGGCTATGCTGGCAGGGCAGCCGGGTCAGGGCAGGGAGGGCCACGCTCTGGTCCAGGGCGGGGGCTTCAATAATGGTGATCTCAGGGGAGCTGGGTCTCGAAGCTTCTGAGGCTTTCGTGACGGGAGGCCTGTTCTCCATCTCGGGGCGGACGCCGGGACTGTGCAGGTTCATGTGCAGCTTCCTCATGTGGTGCACCACGGTGGCTGCGTTGAAGGCTTGCTAAGGAGGCAAGACCGGCCTTGGCCATCTCCAGTCTCAGAGGGCCGCAGGGCTTACTTTCCCTTTGCCCTGTGGCCTCTTGAAACCAAAATGCCCACTTCTCAGTTCAGAGAGGGTCCAGGGAATACCAGTATCTGCTGGGAACCTTCAAGGAAAGCCCTCCACTAGCCCTGCCCCAGCCCAGCCTCCAGGGGCCCAGAGCAGCCTGCGGCCTCCTGGGAGGACCACTTACCCTCCACTTGCTCTTGGCAAAGTTCTTCTGGATCTGAAGGCTGACTGAGGGGTAGATGTCCCGGTGGAGGGCTGTGTTCCCGTTAATCCTGTGGATGCAGAGGGGACACCTGGATAGTGGACGCCTAAGGGAACTCAGCCAGGAGACTGTGCATGTAGGTCCAGGTTAAACCAAGAGGAGCCCAAGGAGAGGGTGGCCTACAGCAGGGAAGGCTGGAATCCGAGCTCCTCTGTCCCCTGGGAAAGTCTGCAGGGGTCTGTGCTTTGGCAAAACCAAAACTTGCTTTAGATGGAGTAGGATCAGCAAACTCCGGTGTGTAGGTCAAATCTACCTATTGCCGCTTTTGTAAAAAAAGTCTTACTGGGACATGGACATGCCCCTTCATTCAGGGATGGGCTATGGCTGCTTCCGTGCTTTTAAGGCAGATTGACGAGCTGCCGCAGAGGTGGCATGTCCAGCAAAGCCTAAACTATTTGCTATCTGGCTTTTTATATAAAAAGTTTACTGACCCCTGGGTCAGAGGCACTTGGGTTGTCACCATCCCTTAGCTCAAAATTTGCTCAGAACCCACCTCCTGCTGGAAACCTTCCCCAGTGAGGCCACCCAATATAGGCGGCCCTTTTCCTGTCCCCTCAGCCTCTATTCACGCGTCTCTCAGTGTTCCTCACTGAGCAACCCAGCGAAGGAACAGACGTGGTACTAAGCAACCCAGCGAAGGAACAGACGTGGTCCTGATCCCTGGGGGCTTGCTTCACGTCAGGGACCGAGGAACCATGGCTTCAGGGAAGGGCTGAGACCACTCTGGATCCTGAAGGATGCTACATGCAAGGCCAGAGGCAGCATCTTCCAGGTGAGGAAAATGGTCCAGTGGTCGGCAAACTGAGGCTCGCGAGCCACATGTGGCTCTTTGGCCCCTTGAGTGTGGCTCTTCCACAAAATACCACGTGCGGGCGTGCATGTACAGTGCGATTGAAACTTCGTGGCCCATGCGCAGAAGTCGGTATTTTGTGGAAGAGTCACACTCAAGGTGCCAAAGAGCCACATGTGGCTTGCGAGCCGCAGTTTGCCGGCCACTGGTATAACCCAAGGTGCAATTCAGAAAGAGCTTGGTATACGGGGATGGGGAAGGCAGGGGCAGATGTATAGCTCATAGGCCTTTCCGGAACAGAGAAGGTGTGTTGGGAATCCCGGGAAGTAAAGTGGGAGGTCAGGCCAGATTAGGGAAAACCTGGAAAGGCAAAGGATTCTGGGATTGCTGCGGTAGGAAACAGGGAGCTGTTGTCAATTCTTGAGCAGGGGTGTAGCAAGAAGAAAAGGAGGTGTTCCAAGATGTTATTGACCTCCTTCATGAGTTGTGATCGTTCTCAGATCACCTCATATGGAGCAGGTTTTGACCGCAGAGTAGAGTTAAATGATGCTCTGAGGGATAGACAGAGCTGCCTCTTGGGTAACTAGGGCTGAGTGTTGCCCTCCAGTGCTGACACCGAGCCTAGCTGCTGCCCATGGCACTTGACTAGATGGCCCAGCCGCCACCCTGGGGTCTGAGCCCACTTAATGGAATGCTGTGTGCGTCTCTGGCTGGACCCGATGAACACGCCTGTGCTCCCCGGATGCCACAACAGTGGACAGCTCAGGGCAAGCAGACTCCAGGGACACACTCCATGTGGACCGGTCAGCGTGGAATCTGGGGAGCCACGGGTTGGAGATTGAGCCCACCCCAGTCCTCACTCACCAGGGGTGCCTCAGGGCCTTCTCACAGGTGTACCGCTCACTCGGGTCTTTCTCCAGCAAGTGGCAAATAAAGTCCTTGGCTAAGAGGAGCAATCAAAGACACAGCGGCTAAGGAGCAGGTTTCATGACTGATGGAAATTCACTTCCGGCTGGTGGGTGGCAGTGAATGCATCTTTTAGCTAATCTTCCAAAGAGGCAATTTTAAGAGTCTTAAAAAGAGATTAAAAAAAAATTCCAAACCACCTAACAACAACCCACCAGAAAGCACCAAAGAGAGGCTCTCCTCAGCCTCACCCACGTCGCAGTGCACGTCCGCCTCTCGTCACGAGGCCCCAGCGTGTGTATTTACACCATTCAGGGGCCAGCACCCACACGTGGGCGCGCATGTGAGCGCTGGCTCTTCCCAGCTCTGATCTCTATGTAATGGGTCCAACAACATGCAATGATAGCCTTTCACACACAGGGACGCGGCACGGTCTTGGTCTCGGTGTGTAAAAGGCAAAACTTGGCCTTGGTTTTGCCAGTCCTGCTGGAAGACTCTCCTGGCTGTACCTCCTGCCCCCTCACATGGACTACCTCCCTGCTTTTCCCAGGCAGGCTGTGGTTCTGTCTCCGGGGAAAGCGAAAGCATGAACCTTAGATGCGCAGAATATATTTGGCTTTTGAACCAGATAAAGATTTCTCCACCCTCTCTGGCAGCCCGTTTTCCGTAAGATTCCCCAGGGACTTTCAAGAGCTCGCTGTCATCCTTTGTTAAGCTCTTTTCTCTCG
This sequence comes from Myotis lucifugus, assembly GCF_000147115.1. Lineage (NCBI taxonomy): Eukaryota > Metazoa > Chordata > Mammalia > Chiroptera > Vespertilionidae > Myotis > Myotis lucifugus. The sequence continues at coordinate 6,003,303 of NW_005871113.1, forward strand.
GCAGCCTCTGCCTTGAGCCTGTTATCTTGTCATTCACACCCACCGGCCTTACCTGACTCAGAAATGTCATCCCAGAATGGAGACTCAAACTCATAGTAGCCTTCTTTGATCTTCTCAAAAAGCTTAGACTCAGTTTCTTCGTAGAAAGGAGGATACCCACACAACCTGCAGTGGAACAGGAGGGCCACGCTGCTGTTCCTGGGCCAGCCTCTCCCCACGGGCCAGCCTCCCACCGGCACACAGGCAGGCAACAAGGGTCCCCCCAGCAGCGTGACCAGGACGGGGGTCTGCCTCTGACTCAGGAATAGTGCAGGTCCCATCAAGTGTTTTTGCAGCAGCCAAAGCTTGGAACAGGCAGCCCTGGAAGGCCCCTTTGGACATTCTTCCCCCAAATCCTTGCCACCTCTCCCTGTACCTCCCCTGACTCCCAGATGATATAAAATATCTTTCTTTTTCCCCTCCATTTTAAAAAAATCCTCACCCGAGAATAGTTTTGCATTGATTCTTAGAGAGAGTGGAAGAGACAGGGGAAGACAGAGAGAAACATTGATGTGAGATTAACACATCAATTGGTTGCCTCCTGCATGAGCTATGACCAAGGCCCAGGCCTGGGAGGAGCCTGCAACCAAGGTATATGCCCTTGACTGGAATTGAACCCAGGACCCTTCAGTGCACAGGCCGACGTTCTATCCACTGAGCCAAACCGGCTAGGGCGATATAAAATATCTTTAAGAAGGATGGTAGAATGTCCATCCTTGAGTGTAAGCTTCATGAGGGATTTTAAAGGCTGTTTTGTTTTTTATTATTTAGTACCTAAACCAGTGATTGGCACAGGGCAGGCAGACAGTGAATATTTGTGGAGTAAATGAATGAATGAGAGTCATTATTCATCATAAGCTAAGGAAATAGAGAACTGAATCCACATTAAGTGGTAAATAACTAACAAACAGTAGGTTATTTTTTCTAAGAGCAAAGTTCACTACAGGTGAGGAGGACTGGAGGGGGAGGGATGGCAAGCAGGTTTGGAAAGGAGAGCCTGGGAATGTGTGGGGAGGAGCAATGACCAGGCTCATCCAGGCCATCGCTTGGCCTTGGGCTGACATCACCAGGAGGAAAATCTTAGATGTGAACATTGTGCCCACGTGGCTTCTGAGCTTCGCTTGGCCTCTCCCCTTTTCGCTGCTCATTCCACAGAGCAGGACTCAGCACATGCAGTAAAGGGGGCAGGAAGACGGACTACCAGGTGGCTGAACAGTGCATTCCTACTGAGCTGTTTTTATTACCTGGTAGACACCAGGGCAGGTGGAGCTGTGTGAGCAAGCATGTGTGTGTGTGTGTGTGTGTGTGTGTGTGCGCACATGTATATGCACATGCTTTGGAGGTGGATGCCACTTGAGGAGCTGAGACAGAGGACAGGAGAAGAGGGGGTGAGCAGGATCTGAGAATTCCCAGGAACTGAGCCAATGACAGCTTCTACTCACAATATGTAAGTGATGACGCCAATGGACCAGCAATCCACAGCTTTGCTGTAGGGTTTCTGGGCCAACACTTCCGGAGCTGCAAACCAAAGGCAGAGTCAAGCCTGGGCATGACGAGAGGGCTGTGGGTTGGGGGCTGAAGGTCAGGAAGAGGCTTAGAGAAGAGGATAAATTTATTTATTTATCCTTTGAGTTCTTTGTCCACAACTAAGAATTCCTGACTCAATCTTCCCACTCTTCTGCCTCCTCTTAGCCATTTGGGCCCATGAGGCTGCAAACTCCCCTAGGGCAGGGACTGTGTCTTTCCCATCAGACTAATCTTCTTCCATTGAACTAGGAGGTCCCCAGGACAGGGCCTATGACTCTGTTCAGACTGAAGATCTCAGGGCTATGTGTCGCCCATTGGACTGAGTGCTTTCTGAAGGCAGGTCCTGTGTCTCCCCACTTAGACTGGGGATCCCCAGGGCAAGGGCTATGGAAAAACCTGCATGTTAAGGAATGTCTCTCTCTGACTAGATCAGGATCTCCATGAAGGTAGAGACTGAGTCTCCCCTGTCAAGTGAGGAACTCCCCGAGGGCCGGCTGTACCTGTCCCATCAGTCTGTGGTGCCTTCTGAGGTCTGGGCTTAGTCTGCCTGATCAGATCATGAGCTCCACGAGGGAATGAGCCATGTCTTCCACTGATTGGGAGCTCTGGGGCATTTATCTGTCGTCTGTATTGATCACAGACACCAGAGCTTTGTGCCCAGTGGGACTAAATACCTAACAGTAAGTACCAACCTCTCTTTTAGGGCGAGTGCCCATTCTCTCCGTTGAGTCAGGGTTGTACTTCCCACTTCCTAACCCCAACCCGGTGAGGACTGACTAAGAGGGAAGGGGCAGAAGTGGGTGCTCTGAGTCTGGGCTTTCTCCCCCAGGGATCTCAGAATTGCTCTCACCTGGTATCTTGCCTGCTCTTACTTTTTGGGGGGCTCTGGAAGCCTCCTGCTTAGGCAGGAGGCCCCACTTCTGCCAGTTTCCTAGGGCGTGATTTGGGGGTTCCTTAGATACAAACTCAGCACTATGCCCCCAGGATACCAACAACTGGGAGGCTGAGGTTTCCTTTCAAGTGGGAGAAAAGAAAGGGGGCTAGTGGACAATCCTTCACTGTCTAAAGGTTTCTGAGTTTGTGACTGTGTCTCTCTCCCTTGTATAGCCTGAAAGACAAAGGCAGAAGTTGGGGTAGGCTGTGTAGGCTTGGGAGCAGCAGGGGTAGTTTAGAGATCAATGGATTGGCTGTCCCTGAACCTCATAAGTGATTGTTCTACTTGGATCATCCCTGAAATTGAACCCTGACTTCTCACAACTGTGACTCACGTCCCTCTCGGTGAATAACATCTATGTGGTCAAATGTAGCCAATTGGTCATCCTCCCTCCTGTTCCCAGACTCACCAACATAGCCTGGGGTACCACAGGCAGTGGACATGACACCACTCTGTTCCATCTTGGACAGACCAAAGTCTGTGATCATGATCTTAGAATTCTCTTCAGGGGTGAGGTACAGCAGGTTTTCAGGCTGTGGGTGAGGAGGATATCACAATCTGAAACACACATCTCTTCTCCTCCCTGATATATAATTTCTTGGGAAGCTGCACCCTGGGCCCCTGACTTCAAGGCCAGACTCATCTCTCCCCCATTCTCTCCTGCCTCCTACCTGCACCCTCAACTCCTGTACCCCATCATTCTGTATTTTGCTTATGGCCTTGACTTTGCTTAGCTTTACAGCCTTAAGGTACTAATCCCTCTCTCGCCTCATTCCCGAGTACCCTTGCTGTTTTTTGAAGGAATTAACCTTTGGTTAACTATCTCTGACCTCTCCAAAGTTTGGCACATGCCTGGTGCAATGCTGACCCTCAGTAAGTATTTGTTACATTTGAGTACGACCGTGGCTGGGTCCCAGAAACTGTGGATTATCTCGGTAGCCAAATAAGGTAAGGACTGGTGAAAGGTGCAGAAAAGGCTGAGGTACAAATTGACAATGATTGCTCATTCATCCAAGATTTGTTCAATCTAAGGGCAGAAAGGGCCTTAGGAGTTAGCCAGTCCAGCCCTCTCCATTTTACAGAGCTCAGACTGCCCATGACCCTGGCACCTTCCTAAAGGATCATTTCTCTGTCTCTCCTCCCCTTCCCCCCCAAACGAGGGCCCGCCCTGGCACCTTTAAGTCTCTGTGGACGATTCCATTCTCGTGGAGGTATTTCACAGCTGACAAGACCTGCTGGATCACCAGGCTGGCGTCCTTCTCTGTGTAGACACCCCGCTCCAGGATCCGGTCAAAGAGCTCCCCACCGGAAACACTGTGGGCACAGGGCAAAGGCAGGAATCCAGCTCTTATTTCAGGTCATCTGAATGGGTTTGCTCTGTCATCATGGGGACACAGCTGTGGCAAAACAGACAGGTACCCCTGACTGCTCAAGGAGGACCTGCCACTCCAGTCTCAGAATGCCTCCTTCAGGTACCTGGAATGATATTGCTAGGGAGTCACTTTTTGGGCCAACCATTGATCTCTCCCTGGAAACATCCTTTGAAATGTAAAACGCCCCTGGTCAGGGTTTCCCAAGAAGCCAATAATTCCTTTCTGGGAATTATTTCTTATCTGCCTTCTCTCCAGGCCTAGGACGCAGGGAAGAAGAAATGATGAAAGAGAGAAGTGAAACTGAAATTAGGCAGAGAGGTGTGCAAATGAGAATTCTGTGCTTATGTCGGGAATTCTTTCCTCATTTTGTCAAATTGGGCCACCTAAAGGTGAAAGTATGGGGTGGAGTTGTAGGGGTAGTTTGAGGCTCACATGGTATATGGCATCTTATGATTTAGGGGAGTTTTAAGATCAAGTCTGACTCCCATCTCTTGAGTACCATCTAGACTATTTTTGCCTAGAAGTTTTCTAGTAAGTATTGGACACATCGGTGGCAGAGAACTCACTACCTTTTAAGATAGACGGTCTCATATTTTGTCACCTCAATATTTCTAGCTCTATGATGAACCGACACCCTGTAGTTTCTACCGGCAGACATTAATGCCACCATTGGGCCCATGAGGGCCACACAGAACAAAAACAACATCCTATCACATGAATCTTTTCAGGTATGTGCACTGGAATACTTTTCTAAGTCCTTCTCTGGGATAAATATCCCAGACTACTTCAACCACGAGTCAGGGGCTCCAATCCCCTTCTACTGCTCATGACATAAGATGTGGCTATGCACCCATGTGAGGGCCATGCAGTACTAAAGATGTTGAATTTCTCCAATAAAAATGCATGACATCCTACTCCTTCTGCTTCTGTCTTGATGCTCTGGACTCTGTTATGGGAGCTGGAGGCCCATGAGAGAAAGTTACTCTTTGTCCACAACTAAGAACTCCTGACTCAGAGTATCCTGGGTCCTGGGGCTGGTGCTCTGGGAGGCTTGGTGGTTCTTCAGTGACTTCTGAATCTTCCTACCTTTCTGCCTCCTCTTAGCCATCTGAATGACTATGTGATAATTCTGGCTTCACTGAGGTGCCACATGGTCCCTGCTCACTTGTTATGATGCTCTGGGTCCTCCCCCAACCTTACTCCCTTGACTGCTTGCTATTGCTATTCACTGGGCCTCAGGTGAGCCCAGGGGTTAATAAGCTGCTGAGGCCAGAGTTAGTTCATTAGAGTTTCTGAGGAATTAGCCTAGCCGTGGGCAAACTACGGCCGCGGGCCAGATCCGGCCCGTTTGAAATGAATAAAACTAAAAAAAAAAAGACCGTACCCTTTTATGTAATGATGTTTACTTTGAATTTATATTAGTTCACACAAACACTCCATCCATGCTTTTGATCCGGCCCTCCGGTCCAGTTTAAGAACCCATTGTGGCCCTCGAGTCAAAAAGTTTGCCCACCCCTGAATTAGCCTGTCAGCCAAAAACATTGCATCCAGTTACGCTGAAATTGCAGTGATGAGTGTGTGTGTGTGTGAGTGTGTGTATACTTTATAACTAGTGTCTCTGAGCCCAATACTGAGTCTTTGGGAGCACTGACCAACCCTACAGCAGTCCCCTCAGGCAGAACTCTTATTTGGATATGACAGTGATGGGGAGACCTTCCTAATGAGGCAACATTTCAGTCCTACACATGAACGCACTCACAATCACAGCCTGTTTTTAACTTTGGGTGACTCCCTTTCGAGCAAGTCTTTCTTTATATTGAATTAAAATCTATCTACCTGTGGCTTCTACTCCCATAGTAATTTTACCCTGGAGTGATGTTAAAACATTTATTATCTACTTTGCTCATCATGACTGGTCAAAATGGACACAAGCCATGGGGCCAGAGAAGGGTTTTGGAGGCCCCAGCTTTGCCAGGCATTACCCCTTCAATTGTAGTGTTGTGGGGAGGTCCAGATGGAAGGGACTGGGCCAGGAGGGAGGATGGATAGGTTAGGATCACAGCTACTCGCTGACTGGTAGAAAATATTTTTAACAACTAGTAAGGCTGTGCTGGTATGTACCAACTCAATAATCAACCCTAGCTTTATCCCCGGATCCATAAAGAACAGGTCCACACCCAGAGGCATACTGATCCTAAAAGGGCTCTTGGCATTTCAGATCCTCTTGAGCTAATTCTTGACATTTAATCACCATCCTTCCCTCATCACCAACCAGCCTCCTCCAGGCCTCTGAGGCCCCAGGTCACCTTTACTTACAGCTGCATGACCAGGTAGTAGTGAGTGGCGCTCTCATAGATGTCCTCCAGGGTCACGATGTTTTCATGCTTGATCCTGGGGAAAGTAAGGTCATGGTGAAAGGCATGTGGGTTAGGTCATCTAGACAAAGGATGCTGACCCAGCCCAACTAGAGACTCTTATTTCTGTTGGAGACTTTTGATGACAATATTTAGGAAAAGAGGGTCCTTATGAAGCCTTCCTAACACATAGGCCATCACAAAGAAATCCCAGGAAAAAGATTCCCAGAGTGGTGCTCAGTCCATATTTTTGAATGGATAATTGATCATCCTGCCTTTAGGGAACAAACATTTCATTTTTTACTTTAAGGATCTATTCCAACTTATTAAAAGAGAAAGTTTAAAAGACCTGAGGAAGGTTAAGGGAGCATTGACCACTAGGCTAGTCTACACCATGGGTATCCAGGTCTCTTTCAGAAACATTGCATGAAGAAAGGCTACTACAACAGGAGGGACTTAGGTTAGCGAGGCCTCCTCATGGGTAACCGTGGAGAAAGTGTTGCAAACTTTTTGTTCCAGGATATTGTGAGAAGGTAGATGCTCATTTGGGGGTTCATTTCTATGGGATGTCAATGATTCTCAATCAGGGGCTGTTTTGTCCCTCAGAGGATATCTGGCGATAGCTAAAGACATTTATGATTATTATGACTGGTGACGGGAGAGATGTTGCAGGCATTCAGTGGTTAGAAGCAGAAATGCTGCTAAACATCCTACAATGCACAGGGCAGCCCCAACACAACAAAGAATGATCTGGTCGAAAATGTCAATAGAGCTGAGGTGGGGAAATCTTGCCCCGGATGACCTTTGCTGGGATTACTCAGAGGTGGGGGCAAGCAGAACAATCATATTATCTACAGGCTTGGCTTTCCAATCAGCAATTCAGTGCATGGCTGTCCAGGAAGAAAATTTCTAGGAAGTATGACTCATGGTTGTGCAACACAGGGATTAAGAACTTAGACTCTAAGTCAGAGTTCAGATCTAGCTCAGGCATTTATTATTGAGTAACTGACTGGCTTATTCAACTCTTCTAAGCCTCACTTTCCTCATCTTCAAAGATCTGTCTTATAGGGTTATATAAGTATTAAAAAATGCATGTCAAATGCTTAGTACAGTGCCTGGGGAATAGTAAACACATCTATATATATAAAAGGCTAATATGCAAAGTGTCCCTACAGGAGTTCCACCAGGAGACCGGGAGTTCTATCGCTCTCTATGACCTGCGCTGACCACCAGGGGGTGGTGTGGAATGAAGGGAGGCCCCCAATTGGCCTAGGGACCCTAGCTGTGCACAATTTTCATGCACCGGGCTTCTAGTACTTAATAATATCTATCATCTTTTAGACATTTCTAAAAATATAGATCATTTCTAAAAATATAGATCACTTCTTGCAGCAGTGATCTGATGGATTCAATTATACATACAAGCTGACAAAACTAACATCAATTTGTTGATGATTCACTCACTGAACAAGTGTTTATGGCTGTTTATGTATCTGTGCTGTTAGGGACTGATGATACAATACAATAATATCAAAGACCACCTTGCTTTCAATGAGTCTAGAGTCCCTCTCTGCTTTAAAACAAATATTTTTATTGATTTCAGAGAGAGGAAGAGAGAGAAACATCAATGATGAGAGAGAATCATTGGCCGGCTGCCTCCTGCACACCTCCTACTGGGGATCAAGCCTGCAACCCAGGCATGGGCCCTGACCAGGAATCAAACCCTAACCTCCTGGTTCATGGGTCAATACTCAACCACTGAGCCACACCAGCCTGGCTCTCTGCTTTAATCTCCCTGAAGCCCAGAGCTATAACTCTAACATCCTACCAGATACCTTCATGTAGAGATAAGTGGATACATATATTCATCGTGCTCCAATCAATCTCTTTCTATTTCCTCCAAGCCTAGACGTCCTTTTTGCTTTCTATCCCAAGGATGATGTAACTGTCCACTTAATCACTCAATCTCAGAGTCATTTTTAATGCTTTTTTCTTTTATGATCTTACCAGTCAACCCCAACTCAATCACTTCTCTCTCTGAAATGCCTCCTAACCTTGGTCTTCTGGCCATTACATGATCCTGCCACTACTTTGCTTGTATCCTCTTCGCTTGAGAAAGTCGTGTAATTGATCTCCCATCCTCTAGGCTGGCATTCTCCATTCCATGCTTAAGACAGGGTTTCTAAATAGAAATCTGATTATGTGACTTCTTACTTAAAATCATTTGATGACTTTTCTTTGCCCACAAAATAAAGTCAACAGTCTTTATCATGACAGCCAAGACCCTTTATAATCGGTTCCCACTTGACTATTTGGTTTCATCTCCTGTCCCTTGATAGCAAATTCAGGGGCTTCCAATACTTACTTTTCCCCAACACACCTTGCAGTTCCAAGATTCTACATTAAAGCTTATGTTATTCTCAGTCTGCATTCCCTTTCTGCATTGCCCCTCCTGCCTCCATTAAATTTTACTCATCCTTCAAGATTCCTCTTCTTTGAAAATGTACCTAATAGTCCTTACTCACAAAAAAACACATGCAGGCAAAATGAATCCCTGTCTCCTTCAAACTCTGCCTTCTGCTAGTGTGAGTCACATCTAACAGGAATAGAGTTTGTTATGATACCTCTGTCTCTGCTCAGAAAATGTGAGCTCCTGAGGGTAAGGAATTCTGCTGGCTTCATCCTTGTGGTCCTGATGCCTACTACACTTGTTGCACACCAAAGGAATCCCACAAGGGTTTGCGGCAATAGTCCTGCTGTAAACATTATGATTTATTAGTATAGCCGCCATCATGATGCTTAGGGTATTAACCCTACATTTGATTTGGAACAAATTGAGGTTAATTTCCAAGTTTTACACTGCTTCTTTAATGATCAATTCTTCCTAGGGTTGGCCTTCAATTGAAGTTTGTTCCTTTGAGATAATTACCCTCTGGTCTGTGTGCACAAACCAGCTCTGCTACTAGTTGGTTCACTAGACAATTGGCTGGGAGAAAAAAATCAGCCAAGACAGATTTTTGGCTAAACTTAGCTGGTTAATCAAACTGACCATTAGCTCAATCAAAGGGAGCAATGCCTTTTGGGAGCAACCCAGCCCCAGACCTTCTTGAAGGTACTTTGTGAAGGAAATGTTGTGACCCCACAGTTGTACTCAGCCAACCCTAAGACCCACTCACTTTTTCAGCACAGCGATCTCATTCTCGAGGCTGCTGTCCCGGAATGCCGGTGACTTCTTGATGCACTTCAGGGCGAAGAGCTTCCCAGTCACCCTTTGCTTCACCAGGAAAACTTCCGAAAAAGCTCCTCTGAGTAGAAGACACGGGGAAATAAAAATTAGTACTGGCTGGCTAGAGAGCATTGTTGGAGGCAAAACCGAAGTGTCAATGGGGGAAGATGTGGCAGGTCATTAGTTTCATTGTCATCATGGGCACCTGATGAACTGTTGATGGCAGAACCTATCTGACATGCCATTGTGCCCTCTCTTTCATCCACCGCGTGGGAAAGGAAAGATTCTATTACAGACTCAGGGACTATATGGTGCTATTTCCTGGATCTACAATTTGGGAAGGACTCCCAGAGACTCTGCTTTGCTTTGGAGAGATTTCTTTACTTGGGAAACTCATTAAAGAGAGGTCACTACAGCCCAGCCCGTGTCGCTCAGTGGTTGAGCATTGACCTATGATCCAGGAGGTCACGGTTCAATTCCTGGTCAGGGCACATGCCTGGGTTGGGGGCTCAATCCCTAGTAGGGGGCCTGCAAAGGCAGCTGATCAATGATTCTCTCTCAACACTGATATTTCTATCTTTCTCTCTCTAGCTTAGAATCTAGGGTGAGAGACAGACACTTGTAGATAAGCAGGAGGTGTTATGAGATCACTGAAAACGGAGACTTCAGACATGGCCCCTACTATGGTTGGGCTGGCTGCGTGCTGCCAGTTCCAGCAGATGCCATTCACCTTGGAGCCACTGTATGCTTTATATAATAATTATTAGAACATTCCCCCCCCCAGCAGACAGGAGGCTAGAGAAAAGGGCGATTTTTCCTAATGTGTACAGTAACCATTTGGGATAGCCGAGGAGGACGTAATTCACGGCTGTCTGACTTAAGAACACCCTGGCTCAAGTTTAAAGGAATGAATGAGCGTTAGTCCAGTCGGGGAGTGGAGGGAGAGAAACATTTGAAAATGATGTTTCAGCTGGGGGTGGGGAAGAAGCATGAGAAAGAGCATGGAGGTGGGGAGCAGCAGATAGGGGTGAGATGCCACTTTCCTTATTCATAAAAGGGGAGAGTTGAGAAACGTGGCCTTCACAGCCGTGACTTTGTAGGGTCTACCCTGAGTGCTTCTTTCACCTTTACCTCTACAACCACACATGAATGATCCCCCAATTTCAGAGCTGACACCCACTCTGGGTCCTCTTGTGCAATGAGATCAAATTGAGGCCTTCCTGGGGTGTCATTTACATCAAAGTGTGTGTCCGTGGCACCAGTCATGGCAATCTGAAGTGATGTTATTGCTCTTCTGCCTCAGGCTGCTTTCTACTGTGTGTGTGTGTATGTGTGTGTGTGTATATGTGTGTGTTTGTGTGTGTGTGTGTGTGTGTGACAGAGGAGAGGGATTGGGAGACTTAATTGTGCCATCTGTCAGGCTGTCAGATTGGGGAGCAGAGAGCTAGTTTCGAGCAGTCAAGGTTGTTCGGGTCAAGAGGCAAGACAGGCAGCGCCTTCGGAGCCAGGAGTAATGGCTTCAAGAGTTCTGGTTGCATTTCCTGCTCTGAGTAGCTCTCCACTCCTGCTGGGAGCCCGGGTGCTGCCAGAGGTGGGGGCAGGAGCCAAGGAGAAAAAATGTTTTCCTGGGCAGTGAAAGGAGGCAGCCTGGACCTTGGGTGACAGACTTCCTGTTACAGACTAGCTGTGCCCAGGGCCCCTACAGTTGTCCCAGGATCCTGGAATTGTGAGTGGTGTCTGGGCAGATTTAGCAAAAGACTATTCTCCCTGGTGGGCTGTTGCAGAGGAGCCAAAGATTGGAGAGAAGAGGCCTTTGGCCTGGGATTCTGGTGCATCCCCTATGGAGGAGTCTGCTCTGCTTCCTGCTCCCCTCCCCACAGCACCTCCCCTGGGTCAGTCGTGGGGTCTGCAGCCCAGGCTGCCTGTCCCCCTCCTGAGCACCTAGAGGTGCTTTCCCTTAGCTTCTCCTCAGCCCTAGCTGCTAAGCAGTGACTTGAACCTGTCTTGTCCTCCTGGTTGCCCCCAATCAGTGCGGGGGCTGGATACGTGAGAGCCACTGGAAACACTTAAAATATAGATTCCTGGCTGCTGGGTTTCTGTCTTCCCAAATCGCTGGGTCCAGGAACCTGTATTTTTTTCTTTTCTTTTAAAAAAATTGCCTGGGCTAAAATAATAGCAAATTATTTTTTGAGGGTGAACATGATATTGTGGATATGGAAGAAAATGCCTTTATTCCTAGGAGATGCAGGCAGAAGGATTCGGAAGCGATGTATGATGATGCTTGCAACCAGTGTACGTGAGAGTGTGTGTGTGTGTGTGTGTGTGTGTGTGTGTGTGTGTAAAAGAAATATAGTGAAGTGTTAACAACTGTTGAACGTAGGAGGGGGGTATGTTGATGTTGAACTGAACGATTATGTCGCCTTTCCTTAAGCATTTTCCCAGTTATCAGTTAGGGTTAAGCTCCCGTGGCTCTGGTGTGCCGGGTTTAGAAGCTGCTGCGGCAGGTCTCCCTGAGCGCCACGTGGCAGCGTGTCTGTCTTCTGATAGTCCTACCGCCCAAGTCTGGGCAGACGGTGAATAAGCTCTGTCCACCCAGGCATCCTTCTCCCTCCTTCTCTTGATTTTTGGGCTGCTCGGCAAACCGTTTCAGATTCACTCTCGAGTCTTGTTCCT
>NW_005871113.1:6017176-6019119 GCF_000147115.1 Myotis lucifugus
ATTTCCACAACCACAACCATCCCCATTCCCACATCCACACCATCCCCCATTCCCACATCCACAACCATCCCCATTCCCACATCCACAACCATCCCCATTCCCACATCCCACAACCATTCCCATTCCCACATCCACAACCATTCCTATTCCTACCTGTTATGGGTGAAACACATGGATGCTCGATGAATGAGCACTGTGTTCCCTCTGCAACTCCCACAACATCTAGCACAGTGCTGGGAAATAGCTATTCATTAGAATCTGAACTGAATCAGGTCCTAACTTTAATATCAGAGTTCTGGAGTTACCACAGGCATTCAACGGTCGACACCTATGCCGCGTCAGGGGCTGACTATGTCCTGATGAAAAACACAGCTTCCCTGGGGCTGGCAGGCTTGAGACGGGCAACGAGCAAGTGAACTAACGTGTGCACAGTGTGGGAAAACCACAGGAGAACAAAACCCGGGCTTGGCATAGAGACCAACAGAGCAGGTCTTCTTTAGAGAAAGGTCAGGGGGGGCCTCTCTGAGCAGGTCATATTTCAGGTGAGATCAGAAGTTTGTGAAGAAGCCAGTCAAACACAGAGCGTGGGAAGGGGCGTTTTTTGTAGAAGGACTGGAATGTGAAAGTCCTCAGGGGGGAACGAGCCCCAAGGACTGAAGAGACGTGTAGCTGGAGTAGACTGAACTCTGCATGGCATGGCTCAGTGGTGGGCAGGGAGAGGCGGGCATAGGGCAGACCTTAGAAGGCCTTACAGATTTCGTTAGATATTGGAATTTCTTCTTAGTGAGACTGGGAGATATTGAAGGGTTTTTAGCAAGAGAGCTAAATTAGACCACTGAGGTTTTAAAGAGCTCACTCTAGCTGCTCTATGGAGAACGGAGTGGAGGGGCAGGGATTGACCGGCAGAAAATAGGCACAGGCAGAAACCTACGAGAGAGATGAGAGTGGCTGGGACCATGGTGGTAGGGAAGGAGGGAAGTGGGTGGACCTGGGATATATTCCGGGGGTCCAGTTTTCTACGATACCAGGTGATGTGTCTATGTGGGGTAAGAGGAGTCTAGACTGACTCTTATGCATCTGGTAGGAACATCCTGGGGTGATGGTACTCTTTCTGAGGTCATGATTATTAGAGAGAATCATGTTCTTGGAGTGTGATTGGGGGAGCGGGGTCGGGACTCTGTTCCTTTGGGCACTCTGCCCTAGCTATCCTAGTACAGCTGCACGAAGGGGTCCTGAGTTTCTGTGGGTGGTGGGTGAGACACATTTCTGCCAGCACCCTTCTCCCACAAACTTCTTGGGCCTGACAGAGAAAGAGGAAAGTATGTCTAGTGGCTGTTTGTCTCAGGCAATGTCCCTCCTTCCTCATTAAAAAAAATGCCAGTCAAATCCATGGGGTCTTCTAATAACTGTAGAAGAAAGATAAAGTTTGTGCCTACACAGTTTAGCATTAGATAAAGAGCATAGGTTTGGAGGTCAACCTGAGTTTAAATCCTATCTCCACTAGTTACTAGTTAAATTGCCTTAAGCAGGTTAATGACCTTGTTGAGACCTTTAACTCATCTGTAAAATGGGGACAACATCCCTTCTGGTTATGGTGAAGAATACGTCAAATGGTGTACATAGAGACTTAGCATATTGTCTCACCTGTATTAAACAGTTGTAAGAGAGATATTATTTGGGGGATATTAAGTTGATGGTTTTCATTCCTGGTCAGCCCCATCTGGAGGACTTATGCCATAAAATAGGTTCTATAGCATAGAAGGAAACCCCTTATGCCATTAGACATAACTGTGAGGCTTAGACCCTGGGAATAAGAAGATTGTGACACAAGTGAGGTCCTTGCCAGAGAGGACAAGGCATGGAAAGACTGCTACTTTGGGCCCGAGTGGATCCTGGGAAGGAGATGGGGAGACAGAAGGTGTAGTTGTCAGAAGCACACATCT
>NW_005871113.1:6019219-6019991 GCF_000147115.1 Myotis lucifugus
TTCCATCTCCAGCAGACAGTGGGGTTGCCCTTTCACTGCTGGGGAGGTGAAGAAGCTGGGTGAGGAGCCCCAGGGAGGTGCTAGGTCACTGAACCCCCCAGAAGTGCTCCAGAAAGTCTCTTTTCCTCCGACCAGGATGAGGACCCAAGGGCTGTGGCAGCTATGGACATAGGCAGGCTCCCTGGGGGCAGGGCAGGAGACAGAAGCTGGGGAGGGGCCTTGTCCCTTCGGGCTCCAGTGCACGAAACCGCCCTCTGTATTATCCCAAGGGACCTTCCCTACTCTCCGCCACAGGCCCCTACTCCACCTCCCTCGGTCCCTTGGAGCTGCTGAGATGATGTCCCGATTGATCAGTCCCTGCTGGCCTGGAACAACTCCTTCCCAGGCCGCCCCCCTCCCCCCCTCCCCGCAGGAGGTGCCCCAGCCACTCCCTCGTCCCCCAGCCCCGCACTCACGATCCCAGCACCTCCATGAAGATGAAGGTTTTCCGGATGTTGGTCGTCTGTTTCTTCCAGGAGCTGCAGTCATCTTCTTCCTTCCGACCCATCGCCTCCAGAGTTGAAGCTTCCGGGGATGCTTTGTTTGAGGAGGGGAAGAAAGGGTCAGCTCAGCTAGTTTCTCAAATAAAATTGGAGAAGTTGTAAAAAGAATTTATATTTTTATTGATTTCAGAGAGGAAGGGAGAGGGAGATAGAAACATCAAGAATGAGAGAGAATCATAGATTGGCTGCCTCCTGTTCACTCATCCCCCCCTCTCCCCAATTGGGGATGG
>NW_005871113.1:6023290-6025344 GCF_000147115.1 Myotis lucifugus
CTGACAGCACTTCGCAGCAGCACGGACTCATCCCCAGCCTCCACGAACCCTGCATCTCAAAGGCCCAACTCTGCTTGCCAGTTTCTGTTTGCAAAATCACTGAGGAAGGACCTTTCTCAATTGCCTCCTGCAGTTTATTTCAGGCTCAAACCCACATTTAAGTGTAACCAGATTCCTTCCGCTGCGGTGACAAGCCAGAAGCCATGTGTTGCTTAAGGTGCACTGTGTGCCTCGCATCTAGGAAGCGAGGAACATTCCCCAGGGCTTCGTTGGGTGACACATAGGAGTCACTGGAGAGAGCAGGGGGTGCTACTTATTATTATTATAAGGAAGGGAGAGGGACGGGGAGAGAGAGAGAGATGGATGTGAGAGTGAGACATTGATTGGCTGCCTCCTGCATGACCCCCACTGGGGATTGAGCCTGAAACCTGGGCATGTGCCCTGACTGGGAATCAAACTGGCAACCCCTTGGTCTCCAGAATGATGCCCGACCAACTGAGTCACCATGACCAGGGCAGCTACTGGTTCTTAATGTGCTTCTAACCACAGTGGGTCTCCGTGTCCTCATCTGCCAAAGGGAATAAGGACCTCTGTCTATTTCTTGGCTTTCCTGCCATGCGCAGTCCATCAGCGGGCTTGAAAGCACCCGCACCCTCTCACGGGCTGGGCCGTGGGCCCACACCACAGGCACACGGAGAGAGAGAGGGAAACAAATAAAAATTTAAATAGGGGCGAGCGAGGACAGGAGCTGAGAATGCTATTCCCTCAGCTGGTCTTGGCTCCCACATGCCTCTCACAGCGTGAGCATCTCTTCTCACTGTGATTCCGAAGTGTTTCAAGACATATACATCCTCATACATCACGGCCCTGAAATGCAAACCAACTACTTCATCTGGTACTCAACCAAGAAAACAGCGATCTGTTGCAACACTGTAGGAAACACTGCTGGTGTTGGAATTTTTTTTTTTTTTATGGGCAATATGCTCATCTTCACCCCGGCCCCTTTCTAAGGAGTTTTCAAGGGTAGTAGTTTTGCCTGTGTCTGCCACACGCTGCCTTTGAGCTTAACTCCCATGCAAGAGGCGCCTCCTTTGAACAGCCGTGGGGCTACTGACTGTACACTGCCCCAGCCAGGCCTTCTCCTGCACCTTCCGCCTTCTGGAAGGTGAGAGAAGGGATCTCCCCCTGGGGAGGGGGTGCAGAGGCAAGAAGCTCTGTGTTACCAGCCTTCCCTCCGAGGACACCGGTTTGACAATCATCACAGCCCCTGCGGCCCGCTGGCCCCCACGGACTTGCGTTCCTTTTGGCAGCCGCCCAGCCCCAGCCCCTGACATTGACCGTGCAGGCAGGCGCGCCTGCAGTTGTAGTGCCGCACGCAGCCGCTCCACCTCTCTCATTCATCCTGCAGCTCATTCACTCCGGGCTCGGGCAGGCTGCGGCGGGGCCCCAGCCCTCGCAGGCACTCCGTGTGGCAATTTATTTATGGCCATGTGCGTGCATGCGTGGGGAGAGAGGGGGCGAGGGAGGCGCTCTCCTCTTAGAGACGGATTCTTTTCAGTCCCACCCACAACTGCTCCAGTCCTGCCCGAGGATCGCCTGGGTGGGGCACTGCGCTAGGCACTTCAGCATTATCTCCTTGAATGCACAGGGCAGCCTTGCAAGGTAGGTGTCATTAACCCCATAGCTGGAATCCTGATGGGTAGACATGTTCAGCAAAATGCCCCCAAATCAAGCAGATGGTAAATGACAGTCCGTCAGAGGCCAACAGCAGCCACCTAGTCCCCCCACCACCCAACCTGTTGCCTCTTTCCTGGTGGTGACTGTTGGGTCTCACACCACCCTCATTCTTAGGATGCTTGCTTGCACTCCCAAACCTGACAGCTCCCCTACCCCTACCCCACAGGGCTTGGATGATCTGGGAAAGGCTGCATCCCCGGAAAACTCAGAGTTCTTAGCACTGAGGCTGGGGCCCGAGGCATCTACTGTGGAGCCAGTGTCTGATCTGGCCCAAACCTGTTCTCTAACCTGAAGCTTCTTCCCCAAAGTTTTGCCCC
>NW_005871113.1:6028143-6029013 GCF_000147115.1 Myotis lucifugus
TTGCCCTTCAGATATACTCAGCTGTTATGCACTTTCAATTGCTCCTTTGAATGAGCTTTGGACTTGTGCCTTTTTATTTTACATCATTTATGTGTTTTTTGAATAAGGATATTCCCCAAACTCTCCTTGGTTCTTAATATTTTTTCTGCCTTGAATTCTAGTTTGCCTTTTCATTGCTTATATTCTGCTCAGGTATAGCATCCCAACCAGCAGCTGTCCTCCTCCTGTTTGAACACGGGACAGCAGAGTTTAATTACAGCCCGAGGTGGTCCAGCAATGCCTATGGACATCAACAAACGTTAGAAAGTTTATCTGCAGGGTGCTGAATTCTGCCTCTGACGTCTTCTCCAACACACACACACACACACACACACACACACACACACACACACACACTATTCCTTAAATATTTATCAAGCACTGACTAGGTAGTGGGGATATGAAACCAGACCCAGACCCAGACTCTATACTCACAGAACTTCTACTGTCCAAGCACACAAGTCAGTCCTTTCTGTGCTTTGTCACATGCCCTGGTACTAGTTTGAATCGGGCAAGGAACTGCCTGTCAACACCAGCTCACCAGAATCCCCCGTCCTCGTCCCCTTCCCTCCAATCCGCCTGCACACTGCTGGCCTTGGCGAGCCACAGGCCAGGGATGCATTCTCAGCCGGGGAAACAGAAACAGGTCCTGCAGATGTCAGGTGCCATAGGAGGAAGCGCTGCCTCTTTAGGCTGAGCTCAGAAGGCAGATGTCCTGGTGGGTACTGACCAGGCCACATGCCAGACCTCAGAGGCCGGAGTGGGGGCAGTGTATCCATTGCTTGAGTATTGGCACAGGTGACCAGAGAACGGAAGGGGCATTTGGGAATG
>NW_005871113.1:6029420-6049047 GCF_000147115.1 Myotis lucifugus
CATGGGAGTCAGCCTGGTCTTAGGGATGAGTAGGGCCAGATGGGAGGTGCGGTGGGTGGGTGGGATTAGGAGCAACACAGAGGTTGGAGCACACAGGATGCATGCTGGCAATGACAAGATGGGCCTGCCATGCGGTGGGGTGAGGCTGGTGGGCAGGGTGTTTGAGCAGCCCGGCAGGGGGCTTTGGACATGGCTGCAAAGTCAGTAGACAGTCACTCACTGTAGGTTCCTAAGCAAGGGTGCTGGTGGGAAACCCCTGTGTGCCTGAGGTTGGGAGGTGGAGACTGCAAGTCCCAGGGCAGGAAGGCTCTGCAGTCCCTGAGCTGGGCGGTAGCAGGAGTAGAGAGAAGGGTATGACCTGATGGAGGTGCCGGTGCCTGTCAGGCAGCATCCTTCTCTCACCCCAATTGAGTGGAGGGTCAGAGCTTATCCAGGTGACGCTGGCACAGGAGATGTGGCCAAGTGTACACTCAGGTTCTCACCTCCACTGCTCCTGCATGGTTGTGCTTATCCCTGAAATACACAAAATAAGGGACCCTCTTATGGTTTGATGTAAGAAAGAGAACAGAGGAGTGTGCTCATGGGGACAGAACAGTTCTTTCTCACCTCACTTTGGTCTGCATTGTCTTTTATATTTAATTAGATCTTGAGATTGAGTTGTTTTCGGTAGCCAAATGACAAGATGTAATGAGGTGCCAGGGTTGAAAAGGGAAGGGGAAGTGATCTTCATCATTCATTTATTCATTCATTCATTCATGCATACAGCACATAGTTATTGAGCACCTACCCTGTCCTAGGCAATATGCTAGGTTCTGAACGTACAGGAATAAACAAGATAGGCACAGTCTTGCTCTAATGACTCTTACGTTCTAGCAGTGATGTCAGATTTAAACAAATATAGATAATTATAACTGTGATAAGTGCTATGAAGAGGGCATTATGAAAGTGCATGCTGTGGGGACCTTACCTAGCCCCGAGGAAGTGACTTTCAAATGGAATCAGAAGGAAAAAGAATTAGGTACAAGAAAAGTCAGAGAAACCAAAGAACAGCATGTGTAAAGGTCCTGGGGTAGAAAGAGGCCATACCTCTTAGAGAGACAGAGAGAAATGCACTGTGGTTGGACAGTGAGAGCATCGGGGAGAGAAGCCCCAAATGCAACTGGGGAGCTGGGAAAGGAACGAATTGTGCACAGCCTTGAAAGGATGACAGCAAGCCTAGTGAGAGGGGCCACCGAAAAACAAATAGCACTTATTTCATAACACATTCCAATTTGAAGTTGGATAACAGGATGGAGTAGGCACAGGCGGTGGCGGTAGGAGGGAGGGAATCAAAATTACGGGACAATAGAGACAGGCTGGCACACAGGCATGAATCAATGTATAACTTGCTACTTTAGCACTTATTTGTTTTAAAAATAAGGCACCAGATTTCTAGTACTTCCAAGAATAGACACTGCTGTGTCTTGGTGTACATTGTTCCTGCAGCTTGCGATGTGCTCATCTTTTTATCTGAGCTGGGCCTGGAAGCATTCTCCTCCCCTGAGTATCCTTTCCTGGGTCCACAGGCAGATGGACGACCCTCTTGTTCTCCCAAAGCCCATCGCTGCAACGGCGCCACCCTGCTCCCCTGGGGTGGAAATTGGTCTGATACCTGTCAGGGTTGCCTGAGAGTGACAAGCTCTCTAAGGTAGAAACCACGCCCCTATTGCCTGGATACTACCCTCTCACCAGGCAGAGAGCAGGGTCCCCAAAGATCTACAAGATTAAAGGGCTGACTCAAACCTAAAAAGGAGAACTTACTGGTGTGTCCTGATTTTGACACCATAGATAGCAGAAGGAGGAGGAGTTCAGAGCGTTAATAATGGGCCGCCCCCTATACATATGCAGCATCCAGAAGAATAGGTAACAGCCCATTTCTCCTGATTTGTGTTGCATCTTCCAGTTTCTTTAGAGTCTGCAGAGAGTTGGGTGTCAGGTGGGCCATTCAGTCAGGATCTCTGGCAGCTTCCCAAAGGCCCCACCTCCTAGGGAGGAAGATATCAGCCCGTTCCACCTGGACCTTCTCTTCCTGCTCTCTCCTATGATTCCTTCATCCTATGCATCCTTTCCTCAGATCCCCCCCCACCCCCCGCCTCTGCCAAAGTTTAGCAAACATCGGCTACCTCTAGCTCTCTCCCGGGTGGGGTGGGGGTAGCATTGGATCTTGTAGGTAAGATGTCTACAAGGTGAGTAGATTTTCACCTTATCCCGTCTTCCTGTGTTTGCTGTATGCCCATGTACTAAAAGAATTACACCATTGTTGCCTGAGCCACATTTCCAAATGAGCCCAGCAACAGGAAGCAGTGCGGGTGGGATAAACCCATCACCACGGACTTGGGAGTTTGGGCTGATGGCCTAGTCAGTTCTGAAGTGGGAACCTGCTCCGGTCCTCGGCAGAGGCTGCCGTACCTTTCTCCTCAGTGTCCATCATTATCTGCATCTATTTCTGTATCCGTAGCTGGAGGAATACATCATGACTCTCCAAGGTCACCAGAGTGTGACCTTGAAGGACAGCAGGAATGGAGTTCAAGGGCAGTGGGTGGGTAGTCATGAGTATCACTTGCCTCATCCAAGCTTTTTATCAAGGTTACTTACAAAGTAACTGATGGTCCAATTTGATTTTAATCTCCTTTTTCTGTTATTTCCTAACCCTGCAGGGAATGAACAAACAACAAAGGGAATGGCCTATAAAGGAAAAACTATGATGGTGAGAATTTCCCTAAAGCATTTAGCCCACATCACCATGTACAAACAGGTCTTGGATTTGGCCCTGGACTGGGGTTTAGGGGACCTAGCAATTGTCCTCACAGCATCTTTATTAGCCAAGCAACCTGGGATGCGTCTAAAATACGAGGA
This sequence comes from Myotis lucifugus, assembly GCF_000147115.1. Lineage (NCBI taxonomy): Eukaryota > Metazoa > Chordata > Mammalia > Chiroptera > Vespertilionidae > Myotis > Myotis lucifugus. The sequence goes on from NW_005871113.1 coordinate 6,032,316, forward strand.
TCTTTCTGTTTTTACCTGTCAAATTGGGTTAACGATGTCGGCCTGCCTCTCGAGTCTACTGTCGGGGTCAAATGAAACATGAAGGTAATGTTGCATTTATTCCCAGCTGAAGTCACGTGCCCACCTCCAGGTCCTCCCCGCATGGACAGAGTTATAAAGCAGCAGGATTGCTCTTGGCTTCTCCGGAGTGATGGCCTATCGGGGCTCCCTCATTCCCAAGAGCGAGCTGCCACTGCCCTCTAGTGACAGCATTCTGCCCAGACCTGGTGCCTGTGTCCACTCCCCTGGCTGATCTCCTTGGCAGGACTGTTTCTGAATAACCCTCCTTCCGAATGCCTCGCCTCATAGTTCTCCATATTCCTGATGTGGGTGGAGACGGCTATTCCTTTTCTATATTATTAGAACCAAAAAGTGCTTGTCAGGCGTCTGCTATTGGTGAGGACACTGTGCCAGGCATTGAGGTGACACTCCTTCCCCTGCTCCCTGTTTCCCCCTGCTCCCCATTTCCTTAGAAGGGGCAGGTCTCAGAGCAGTCATCCCCACGATGTCAACCTTCTGGAAAATGTCCAGGGATGATTACTGAGCCCACCGACCTCTGGGGCAAGGACCTCATGGGACCACAGGGACTGCCTGCTAATCTTCTCTGTGCCCACATGCCCAGCCCAGAGCAGGCACGGAGCAGGCATCCCGGAAGGACTCATCTACTGAAGAATTTGTCTACTGAGTGAATAGCTGACCTTCAGGGTGTTTTCCCAGACAGACCCTAACTTTCTGTAATATGCACACTCCTCCTTGAGAGTTACAGTGAAGAAGCTAAGAGTCAGACTCAGGAGTAGAGTCTGGATTGAACTGGGAGCCCTGTTACTAGCGGTATGATCCTAGGCAATTTTCTTCTCATTTCTGAGTCTGTTTCTCAGGCATAAATTGGGCATAAAGGACACATTTCTCAACAAGAGGGTCATAAGAATTAAATGAGATAACGGTTAGAAAGTGCTTGGAAGATGAAAAACACTCAGGAAAAGGACCCGTTGGGGCCATGACTCAGTTTGAGACACTGCTGGGGCCTATAAAGAGAGTAAGGCAGCCCAGGAGAGCTGGTGAGGGCAGCAGACGGGGCTAGGGAAAGGGCAGTGTCAGCACTGGTGTGTATGTGTGTGTGTGTGTGTGTGTGTGTGTGCGCACGCGCTCACTCCTGTAACCAGATGTCTGGGACAGGGGACTTCTATGTATAGTGAGGTCTCATTTTAAGATCCCAAGGTACGGAGATGACAGGTCCTCTCCCCTCCTGGGGTAACCGTCTTTTCCAGGAAGAGGAGCGGTCCTGAGCCCCCTGAGCACCCTAGTGCCAGCAAAGTCCAATGTAGGCCCTGGTTAGGGACTTAGTCATAGTGGGTCCAGGGAAAGACTAACTTTTCCTTAGTAATGGGCATGGGAGGATGCGGTTCTTAACCTGTGGGTCGCGACCCCTTCACAGGGGTCGCCTAAGACCATCGGAAAACACGTATATAATTACATATTGTTTTTGTGATTAATCACTATGCTTTATTTATATTCAATTTGTAACAATGAAATTGGGGGTCACCACAACATGAGGAACTGTATTAAAGGGTCGCGGCATTAGGAAGGTTGAGAACCACTGTAGGCCCTAGGACCTCAACTCCCCACTTCTCCCCCCCACCCCCAGGCCTTCAGGAGGAGGGCTCCTGAGGCTGCTATCGGCTCACCATCTCGATGTTCTGTTGCTGACTTGGAACATTTACATAACAGAACTGACGATAAGTAGAAATCAGCAGAAGTAATTCACTCCTGAGAAAGGAAACAATTGCTTGATGGAGAAAACAGATCTCTTGCCTGACTGTTGCCAGTGCTATAGTCCAAAGATGACCTTCAGGGATGGACTGAAAGTGCCGTGCGGAAGGAGAGAATGCAGGCACCAAGCCTCCGGGGCAAGGTCTGTGGGCAGAGAACAATGGCCGGGCCCCCTCTCTGGGCAGCGCCTTGGAACAGGAACAATGTGCTCCAAACCCAAGGCCAGTGCCTGCACTTTATACCGGAGGCAAGTCCTCAGCAGGCGGGTGGGGAGCAGGCTGGCCTTGACACTCTGTGTTATGGATTGTTTTGATCTCAACTTTCAGCATTTCTACAAGGCCCCGCTCCCGCCTGCTCCCCCCCGCCCCAACAGGTGGGAGGAAGCAGAGCGAAAATGGTCTGCCCAGGCTTTCCAAAACCTTGGGGAAAGCAACTGGAATAAAGGATTGCAAAGAGGACATGGATTATCTTCTTGCAGTGTGTGTGTGTGGTGGGGTGACCAGCGTACTAGGGAGCACTGGAAAATTATCGATTGACCCTGGGTTCTACATTTCAATTATGAAATTTTTTCACACATTAGCATATTGACAGGGTCATGTTTGGGAGTCAGGCCTGCAAGATGGGGTGCGGCAGAGAGAAGGGAAGGAGACATCTCGTCTAGTTATCTCCCGGACAAGGGCATAGCAGGTTCCAGGAGCCCAGGCAAGAGCAGCACCAAAGGCAGTCCCTGCTCCTTTCACAATCCTGGGACACTGTGGAAGTATCGGCCTTTAAAGCAAGTCATTCTGGACATGCTTTCGGAGCTCAGTTCCTCTAGTTCTGTCCCTCTCCCATTCCCATTCACTAGCCCTGATAGAGTGACTGACCGGCAATGCACATCTGAGCATGCGTGCTTGTTGAATCTGCCCATGGCTTCCCATTGCTTGCAGGATCGAATCTATGCTGCGTGGCTGTATGATCTTCATGCTTCATGGACTTTCTCATGTCCATGTTCTCCTTTTGCTTAGGACACCCATCCTGTATTTTTTTCTATAAAACCCATTTAAAACTTCAGCCAACCCCCAGGACCCCAGAATGTGATCTGGTTTGGAAATAGGGTAATTGCAGATGCAATTAGATAAGATGAGGCCATCAGGAAGGGTTCTAATCCAATGCGAGTGGTGTCCTTATAAAAAGAGGAAAATTGGAAGCAGATAAGCTCACAGGGAGACCACCATGTGAGATAAAGGGGGAGATCAGGGTGATGCTTCTACAGCCCAGGAATGCCGAGGAGTGGGGCACACCAGGAGGAGAGGGGCCTGGGATAGATCCTCTCTCGGGGCTCCCTGAAGGAACCAACTCTACCAACACTGGATTTGGGTCATGGAGCCTCCAGGACTGGGAGACAATACATCTCTGTTGTTTAAGCCACCCAGTTTGTGACACTTTGTTACAGCAGCTCTAACAAACTAATACACCTCCATCGGGGTGGTCGGGCTGACTCGGGGTAGGATCCTATGCAGTTGGACAGGGTACAGTGAGGAAGGCTCAGGGTCAGCCGGCCTCCCCTGCACACGGCTGGAACGAGAGCTGTGGGAGATCCTAAGTCTGCCTTTGCTGGCCTCTCAAGACATGGATTTGCTAACAGTGTGACATCCTCAATCCCCATTTCTTCACCCTCAGTCCAGAGGCAGAGCCCATTGGTGCCCTCCAGGAGCGGTGTACACAGCATGCGTGACACGTCACAATCAGCTGAGAAGTGAGCTGTTAGTGCCTGTTTTTCAAAGCACAATTCCCACTGCTGGTCCATCTGACAGGTACTCTTGCAAGAAAGAAAAGATATGTTTCCATGCCTGTTACCACCTGGAGACTCGGCTGGAAAGACTTGCTTTAGTCACCACTCAATTGGTAATTAATGCTAAGCACAATCCTAAACAGGTTGGAGAGCCTTTACAATACAGGCCTTCAATGCAGAAAAACGTATTTGATCACTCAGTTAATTCCCAATCATCTGTCTTCTCAGTCGGATCCCACGTTGCGGATGTGGGATTGAGCTGCCAGCAGAAACTGTGAATGTTGAGTGAATATGTGTGTGTGTGTGTGTGTGTGTGTGTGTGTGTGTGTAGGAGAGAGAAAGAGGCATAGAGAGAAAGACCGAATATCTGGCCACATATCCTTGATAGCTGTCTAAACAAAATAGCCAGTATTTTCAGATTGCCCAGGAAACGTAGTGTTTCTAAATCATTGCCAAGGAGATTTTGAGCTTTTATGAAGACATCTAACTTTTTGAGGCCAAAGACTGGCTCCCTCTGATGCACTGACAAGGACCATTTGGATAAAACAGATCCTCTTGAGGATATAATGCTCTCCCAGAGATGCCATGGAGTGACCAGAGCGGGCAGGCTGAAGTTCCTGATTCAAAGCTCTCTCAGACATTAGACTAGCGCCCTCTACTGGCCCTTTAAACAAACTCATCAAATCCAGTGTGTCCAGGTGGGATTTTCCTTCCCTCTCCCAGCTACATATTTTCCGAGCTCCTCCTTTCCCAATTTCTTGTGGAGTGGGGGTCTTTGGTAAGACAGAAAAAAGGGACAGTTTTACTACCGTAGCATATCACCATCGCTGGGAGAAAAGCTTATTTTGCATATGGATGATCCACCCTGAGGAACTGTTTTAGTCACTACTAAGTGGGACTGCACCTCAGCACCACTAAGACTTAAAGCCTCTTCCTGTGATATTAAGTAAGAACCTGCCACTCGACCACCAAGGTAGAGGGAGAGAAGATGTTCCCTCAGGGTGGGAACACGCAGCTTGATGTGTTTTTCTGGATGAAGTAGGGTCAAGGGGAGGGGTTGGGGGGAGGAAGGAGGAAGTGAGAGTAAGGAGATTTCTGGGTCTTCATTAAAGGAGGACCTGTATGATAGGGGAAGCAATCCTATGAGCAAAATCGAGAAATGTCTTGTCTCGTCCTCCTGATCCCTGACCAGTTACTAGGAAGATTGGGGGAGCAGACACTACCTGCATGGCCTTCTAGCCTTTGGGGGGCCTCAGTGAGTGCCCTTAAAGACACCCAGAACTGGATCCATTTTAACCTATTCAGCTGAGCCAACTCCTTTGGATATCATCAATAGAGCTACTTGTACGAGGATGCTCTCTCTGTAGAACTGTTTATATTCCGATCATTTAGATTTGAACTACTTGCTTATCCAGAAACCAGCCCTTCCTACTATGGTCTCCCCTACGCTTTCTTCAGAAATAGGTCAACTGCATAGTGATGGAGCAGAAGAGTGACTAAAAACATGGGCTCTATTGTCAGACCTGCTGGGCTACAATCCCAGCTGTCTCACTAGCTGTGTGACCTGGGAAAACTACAGAACCACACTCTGCCTCATTTATAAAACGAGGATGTAGATGATACTTATCACATAGGGTTGTTGTGTGGCTGATTTAATACACAAAAGCAGTAGGAACAGTTCCTGACACATAGTAAACACTCCGTGGTGGTGGTCGTAGTCATCATCATCATCATCTTTACTCTATGGCCAACTTTTAAAAGGACAAAACTGTGTCCCCACTAACCTGTTTTGATTGATTGCACATGTTCCTGAGAGTGAAAAGAGAGATGCTTGGTGGCATAATCGACAGTATTTGTGTTCACCAACATCCAGTTCACCACTTCCTCTAGGGCCATAGCAGACATCTACCTGGAACATGGGCAGGGCAGGTGAGTAGTTCCGGTCAATGAAATAGGTGGATGTGATCTGTGTCATCACTTCTGGGCTGAGATGGTTAAAAACCCAACCATGATACTTCAGTTCTTTTCCTTTGTTAACCAAGGAGGTCAGATGTTCCAGAAGCTGCAGCTATAAGATGGCAGGGCATCTGTTGGCTTGGGTCCTCCAGTGACCTGCACTGACTCTCACTCCGTAAGCAGCATGAGCAAGAAATAATCTTTTATGGTGCAAATCCACTGAGGTTCAGGAGCTAGTACCATAGCACAGCCCGGCCCAGTAGTTCTCAATGTGGTCTGCTTATCTGAGAACTTGTTAGAGACGCACATGATCAGGTTCCACTGCAGACACACAGAATCAGAGGCTGATGCTGGGGCCAGCGATCTTGGTTTTAACCACTCCCCCAGGCGATGCTGACACGGCTCAAGTTTGAGAACCACCGCTCTAACCTCTCCTGAATAAAACAGGTCCAAGGCCCAGGGGAGACCCTGCTCCCCAGGCTTCCAGTGGCCCAGGAACTTCTCCCCTCCAGGTGGCCACTGTTTGGATGATCCCTTCTGCTTTACCCCCTTCCCATTGGTAGTGTTATTTAAGCACCAGCTGCCTCAGACTGACCTCAAACAGATCAAGGCCCAGGCTATATACCTGAGGTCAACAAACCACCTGCACATGGGGTCGCTGTTGATTTAGGAAGACAGATGTTTTCTAGTTCTTTACAGGTATGTCTGAAACACCAGGTTTGTTGCAATTTTTCTTTGCTTTACCCCAGGGAAGAAAGAGTCTGATGATCCCCATTTCTCCGAGGAGGAAAATGAGGCTCTGAGTGGTCAAGTCATTTACTGAGGGCATGGAGACACAGCTTTGCACTGCCCACTGCGCCTCACTCCAGCAGATCCTCAGTAAATGGCTGTAGAAACATGAAGACAAAGACATTGGCTGACCTAACACATTGCTCAATTGTCTGAGCTTAGCTGGTTCAGTCCTGGTGCCCACCGCTGTGCCTGGGTGAGTCCCACCAGCACTAAGTGGGGGCCTCAGTGAAGGACAGACAAAGGAGGGACCAGGCAAGGGCCGGGTGGGAACAATCTGACCAGCTCTTTCCGTGCCCTTTACCAACCAGAGCTCCTGAGGAAATGAGGACTCGTGGCCAGCAGAGGGCAGTATTGCACTAACAACTACTTTGGTGAGAAGGATGCTCTCTTACGTCTGCTTTGGCAATACTGATGGAATGGACGGGAGTCAAAGTCTGGCCCATTGGAAGGACAAAAATAGCAACAGAAATGGACCCTTACACACCCACCACCTATAGTCAACAATTAGCATCTCCCATATAATTCTTTCAACTTTTCCATCTGAAAAATGTCATATTAAAATGTTAGAAGAAGAAAGAGAATAAAGCCATAAGCTATGCCACTTTAGCCCTAGTGGGTGGCTCACCCACCTGGACCAGCCCCATAGCCACTGGAGGCAGTGACATCAGTCTTCATTAGGCATATTATTCCTTTTTTTTTTTTTTTTTAAAAAAAAAGAATAGTTTATTGATTTTTAGAGAGAGAGGAAGGGAGAAGAGAGAAACATTGACATGAGAGCATAACATCAATTGGCTGCCTCCTGCACGCTCCCTACAGGGGATCAAGCCCACAACCCGGGCATGTACCCTAACAGGAATCAAACCAGCCACCTTTTGGTACACGGGACAAACCCAACAACTGAGACATACAGGCCAGTGCAATCATCTTATTCTTAATATTCACCATATTCTCACTGTTCAGAGAGGCACCTCCAACCAGCTCCCTTCCACATTTGCTCTCTTTCCTTTCCTGTCTTTCCTTCCTTTCTCTTTCCCTCATGCCCTCTCCTTTATCCTGTGCTTAGTTGTGAGTCTAGGTGGTCGATGGCTGATGGGCTAGCAGGGCCGGGCCCTGGTGGCCAGAGTGTGAAAGACACAGCAGATCCTTTCCTTTAAGAATATATAGTCTGCTTGGCTGGTGTGGCCCAGTGGTTGAGTGTCAACCTATAAACCAGGAGCTCACGGTTTAATTCTGGGTCAGGGCACATGCCCAGGTTTTGGACTCAGTCCCCAGTAGGGGGCATGCAGGAGGCAGCTGATTAATGATTCTCTCTCATCATTGATGTTTCTCTCTCTCTCTCTCTCTCTCTTCCTCTCTAAAATCTATCTATCTATCTATCTATCTATCTATCTATCTATCTATCTATCTTAAAAGAATGTATAGTCTCAGAAGGACAAGCCACAGAAGCAGAACTTAGAGGAGAAAGGCAGGAGAACATTAAAGTCACATTCTTGGAGCCAAAGGATAAATACTAGTTTGAGCCTCTGACTCAAACCTTGGCCAAAAGCTCTCAAGTTTTCAGACTTCATCATTAGCTTTCTAGAAGGCGCCTCATCCATGTTTCCAAACACCCTGCAAGGTTTTCCAAGGTAGAGCCCATCCCTATGCCTGAGAGAAAAAAGAACAGATTCTATTATTTGGTTGAATGAATGCAATTCAGCTCACCCAAAGGGTCTCGGATAGCCGTCCCCCTGGGATTCATAAACAAGGCTTAACCAGGTTCTAAGTCAGCCTGGCTCCCTGTGCCCGGGCACCAACTTAGCCAAAGAAGAAGGTTGTTCCTATTGCTTTGCTGACAGAGGAGCCAGGGTGCCCCACGGGGCTCTGGGTGTAGGGAGGTGAGAGCACCATTAGCACTCGTGGCTACACTGGCATTAGGAGATTAACGAGCCTTTTTGAATAACGAACGGAGCTACAGCCAACTGTTGGCAATTAGTTAGAGCAAAGCCATGCTGTGCTCTGGATCTGTCAGCTGGGAACCCCAAAGGAGCTGACAGCAGGAAGGGCTAGAACAGCCGTGGGCAAACTACGGCCCGTGGGCCGTATCTGGCCTGTTTGAAATGAATAAAACTAAAAAAAAAAAAAAAGACCGTACCCTTTTATGTAATGATGTTTACTTTGAATTTATATTAGTTCACACAAACACTCCATCCATGCTTTTGTTCCGGCCCTCCGGTCCAGTTTAAGAACCCATTGTGGCCCTCGAGTCAAAAAGTTTGCCCACCCCTGGGCTAGAACCAAAGGAAGGAAGAGTGGAAATTGCACCTCCCCTCTGCTAGGCCAGCACTCTATCTGCAATGCCCCTGAGCTAAGCCTTCCATAACTGTATTAGTCTGATATCACTGAGTGAGACACATGTAAGAGATCATCTTGTCTACCGTCCTGCCTCCTTAGACCACATAGCAGCATTTCTCAAAGTTTCTAGGTCTGGGTATAGGTCATGTAGGTCACCTGGCAACCAGGAAACCCTGCCCCCAGGTGATTGCCCAGGCTTCTGGTCAGGGGACTGCACTTTGAATGGCAAGGTCCACAGGAGAGAGAGAGAGAGAGAGATTTCATTACATTGAGACTTCAGTGTTTATAAATCATTCATCATTTATGTGTTCATCCATTCATTCAACATTATCTACCTTGTGCTAGGCAGCTGGATTCAATGTATTGACACAGAGATGGCTAAAAATAGCCTGGAGTAACCAGAGAGATTCCCTGGGGCTAGGAGGAGGCGACAGAGGGTGGGTGCCGGGCTGGGTCACAGCAGGGTGGGCTGCTGTGGGCTGCCTGTGTGTGCCTGCCTTCAAGAATTCCCTTCTAAAGCCTCCTTGACTGCAGCTGCTGGCCAAGGCAGGCAGAAGAGAGAAACAATGCTCACACATATCACCTTCTCTTTAAGAGAGAAAATGCATCTTAAAAGCAGTGGGAGCTAATTTGCTCGTCTGTAATCAATCACCCAGTCAGAAAACAAAAACAGACTACAGTGAGCCCGGAACAGCTAGGAGGGGATGCAAGGCTGGCAGGCGGGAGGGGGGTTCTGGAGAGAGAATATTTTTCCCTTAATGGGTTTATAATAAAACAAACCTACAGACATATGGCATATGTATGTGTATGTGTGCATGTGTGTGCATGCATGTGTGTGCATGCATGTGTGTGTGTGTGTGTGTGTGTGAGAGAGAGAGAGAGAGAGAGAGAGAGAGAGAGAGAGACTGGGTCATGTCTAAAGCGATGCCAGTCTTTTCCAGGCTTCCCCTGTCATGCTGCCTCTTTTTAATTGAATTTATTGGGGTGACATTGTTTAACAAATATTTAAGCTTTCAGGTGTACAATTCTATAATACATCATCTGTATATTGTATTGGGTGTTCACTATCTAAAGTCAATTCTCCTTCCATCACCATTTATCCCTCCCTTTACTCTCTCCTACCTCCCCCCACCCCCTTTCCCTCTGGTAATCACTGTACTGTTTTCTGTGCCTAAGAATTCGTGTGTGTGTGTGTGTGTGTGTGTGTGTGTGTGTTTGCTTAATCCCGTCACCATTTTTCATGCCTAAAGTGATGCCAATCTTGTCCAGGCTTCCCCTGTCATCCTGCCTCCTTTCTGATGCCTACTTGAGCCGCAGAAAAGAACTTCAGCAAGGGCTTCTCTGTACTCCTCCCTCTGGAAAAGGTACCCTGGACGCACAGAGCTCTTCCTTTAGCTCATCACCGGAAAGCTTCTGTTCTCTTCTGAGCCTCAGTCTTCTTCTCTGTAGAATGGGAGCTTCACTCTCTTTTCTCTGCCCACATTGCTGGAGTGAGGAAAAGTGGGGGAATTATTAAAATGGTGTAAGATAAACCCAGGAGAGCTGGTGCTCTGGCTGTTTCCACCTGGGTCGTGGGCTTGGGATGTGGAGAATAGCCGGAGCTAGCCTTCAGTGGTAGCTCTTGGAAAAGTACCCTCTGAGGAATACCCCGTGGCACAGGGTGCTGTCTGCAGCTGCCCCCCAACTCGCTGCTCAGAGAGGTGCCCAAGCAGGTCCTTTCCTTACTTGCTGTCTTTCCTTCCCTGTCTTCTTTCTCTTTCTCTCCCGTACGCCATGTACTCTCTAATTTATTCATGTGTCTAGAATAACCATATTTTTCAAATTACAGATTGGGACATAGTCTGACAATGGGCCGGAGTATTTGAAATCGGAACATTTCTGGGCATTCTCGAAAGTATGATCACGCGAACACCCTTACTTATGCCTCCTTCTTGGCCCCACTGCTGCTCTAGAATATAACTTCATGGCCATAAGCTAGCCAGTTGGGGTCAACACGATGCAAACTATCCAGATGTTTAGAAAAGTCCAGATGGTAGATTTAATTTTTGCAGATTTGCTTATTCTGAGTGCTGGGTGCCCTGTGGACACAATTCAGTAAAAATAAATAGACGAATAAATAAAATAGCCTCTACAACCCAAGCAGTGAGTTGTTGAGCATCTTGTTTTCAAAACAACCAGACAGATTGGGGTTTTTTCTTCCTGCTGGCATTGCTTTGTTGCTGTGCTATGCAGACTTTGTGTAAGCCGTCTCTGACCACACCCTCTGGGGACCCTCCCAGGAAAGAGACTCGGCCAATGAAAGAACAGCCTGAGGAAGGGACACCATGGTTTGGTTTTCTGGAGCCATGGGGTCCGTGTAATAGTGAGTAGAGTCCATCATCCAAATCCTTATAATCCATTCACTCATCTACCTGCCCACTCACCCATCCATCCACCCACTCACCCAGTCACCCAGCCACCCAGCCACCCACCCAGCCACATACCCATCTTTCCACCCATCCTCATCTACCCACCAGCCCTTCCTTCCTTCCTTCCTTCCTTCCTTCCTTCCTTCCTTCCTTCCTGCCTTCCTGCCTTCCTCTTCCTGCCTTCCCACCTTCCTGCCTTCCTATGTCCCTCCTTCAAAATGTATATGTCTACTACGTGCCTAGCACTGTGCCAGATAGCAGTCCCTTGCCTGCTAGGACTCACAGTTTATTGGGTGAGACAGATGTGCACACAGTTGTTAAAACAGTTGTAGAACACACACACACATGCATTTCTTCTCCAGACCTATCTCTGGATATTCCCACCCTTCTCTCCTGGTTTTACCCCCCTGCCGCCTCTCTCTCTCTCTCTCTCTCTCTCTCTCTCTCTCTCTCTCTCTCTCTCACACACACACACAAACACACACTCCCCAGGGTGGGACCTTGTCTCCAGGAGTTCACAGAATCCTGGAGAAGGGCAGCCCCTTTGTGGTGGGGAGATTTCCTTCCCAATAAGTTTGAATGGCTGGGAGCAGGAGTGACTTACATGTAAAAGTTTGAATAACATCTTTCTCTTACCTTTCCCTCCAGCACTCTAATTCTTGTTTCTCCACAGGATAGCAGCTGCCCCCCGCCCCCTCCCCCCCAGGGCATGGAAAGCAGCAAACCTCTGAAGAAGTGGACATTTCTTCCTGCAGAATGTCCTGCCCTCGCATCACCACCCGCAATGGGACAGATGGACAGTTAGGCAGAGCCTTGTATTTATTGGAGTTCTGGCTGGTGTCTGGCCTGGTGGGAGAGGATCAACAAGAGGAGAAGGCTAGTGGCTTTGGGAGCTTAATTAAACATATTTGCAGAATCCAGAGCTGGTTAGCTAGAAAGGCACAACGAGACAGAGGCTGGTATTGCATTGAAAGAGTAATAAACCCACGAGATAGAGATGCAGTGGCCTGGCAGCCCCACTGGGGCAGGAGGCGAGGTTGACAGCTGCTCTTTTCTGATGATTGTCACAAATGTTAGAAGAAAAGACAGCTTGGGCTTCCCCCATTCCAGGAGAGAATGCCCCAGGCTGTTGTCCTGTCTAATCGCTCAACTGCTAGTGGTTGTTTTTCAAGTCTGTAGGTCGGATGTCATGTTTAGCCAACTGGGAAAAAGGAAAACAAAAGCTATTTCTTCTCCTCTAATCCCTTAGAAAAAGAAAAGCACCCTTATGGGACTGTTTGCTTCTCTCTCTGGTGCACCCATCCTGGGAGCAGTGGCTCGGGCTAGACAGGGGAATTCTGGGAGTCCCAGCAGCAAACCCAGAGGAGGCTCCGGGTGGAGGCCCGCCTCCCGCTGGTCCACCTCTTGTCCCCTTTATCAGTGTTAGCATGCTCCTCCACAGCCCTGGCTCTCTCGGAATCACATCTCTGTTTGTATTTTTTTGCAGGTTATATTGGGTTTAAACGACTCTGGTCCATCCCACCATTGCCTGGGGGCATAATTAATAAAAACAGGCCTTTGGCACAGTCCAGTGAAGAACCTTCCTTTCTGAGCAACAAAGTAAGTACCCGTATTCAGGGAGTGGCAGTGCGAGGTGAGCCCCACACACCCCTCCTTCTGCAAGACCTGCAAGCATGCCCCTTCCTCTGCTCCCCGGCCACGAGGAAGACTGTGGACAGACAGGTCCCATCCTGGTGGGCGGTGCCAGCTAGGAGCCCTCACTTTTGGTGATAGCCTAAAGCTTGAGAGCGTGTATTAACACTTCCCTCCCCCCAGCTCAGCTGTGCGAGCCCTGTGTGCGTTGGGGCCCTGGTGTTGGGTCAGCCGCCTCAGCTTAGTTTTCACAGCTGTCAGATGCGCTCTCCTCAGGGGTTTGGAGAATGCTGATGGGCGGGGCAAGTCTCAGGAAGGATTCTGAGCAGTTTTAGTTTCCGCCTTTGCAAAAAAAAGGGGGGGCGGTAATTTTAGAATTAAAATAAAATAATTGGTATTATAATATCAATTCTGTCCACTTTATAAAGCTGGCAAAGAAGCAAGGCGAATACATACTTGGAGAATTCTAGATAAACATGAATATTGTAGTTGTCAGGCAGTGCCTCAATTCCTCCCTGCAACAGAGTAGGAAATGAATGAATCAGATGGACCTGAGACTTAGCAGTTGCCACCTTCCCAAGCTGTTTGAACTCTGCGAGATTCATTTTAAGTGGGCATGACACTTGAGGTCAAAAGTGTGGACTTTGGCGTCATGATCAGGCTTTGCCACCTACTGTCTGTTTAACTTTGAAAGATGTATTTCGACCTCATTTTCCTCATCTGTAAAATGGGAATGATCATAATTCTTACCTGATAGGATCATTGTAAGAATTGATAACGATCACTCACTATGTACAGTTTACAGCTCAGTGTCTGCTATGTGATTAAGTGCTCAGTATAATAATCATAACCATATATAATAAGCTTCATTATTCTTATTAATAAAGTAGAGGCCTGGTGCATGAAATTTGTGCATGGGTGGGCAGGTCCCTCAGCCCAGCCTGCACCCTCTCGCAATCCGGGACCACTGGCTCCTAACTACATACCTGCCTGCCTGATTGCCCCTAACCACTCTCCTGCCTGCCTGATTTCACCCCTAAAACTCAAGCTTCTTTTTTTATTTTTAATATTTATATTTCTTCTTTATTTTTTATTTTAAAATTCAAGCTTCTTAAGAACATGAGGCGTTTAACAGTATTCCATATTCCTTACAGAGAGCTAAGCATGGCAAACACAGCAAATACTTAATACTTATGGGCTTCTATACAAACACTTTCCAACCAGGAATGTTTTAATAGGCTGTCTCCAAAAACGTGCACTGGAAAACCTAAAAGTAGAGTGCTCAGATTTCAGGCATCAGGTGCTATTAGCAGGATTTCTATCCCAATTAAACTCTAATTCTGAGCTCTCAACAGTCTGGACAAACTGTCCTTCACGATCTCCAAAGTTTCTTCTTCGTCACTATCCCATTTTCCTCCGCTTCAAACCAAGTAACAAACGAAATCTTTCATTTTGATCTTCCTCACTGCAAAGGAACAGCAAACCTCAATCGAAATAATTTCCCGCCAGAAGTCACGACCAAATACTGCCAGACTGAGGACTAGAGGGCTGGCCATGCACATGCGCAATAACAGGCTCACGGTCTAGCGGTAAGCGCCCAGGCGTCCTCCACCATCCCACAGTCCTCCAGTCACATATTTCCGGTTTTTCTAGCTCCTCCTTAAGTGGCGTTTCCTTCAGTCACGTTGCAAGTCCAGGGACTCTAGTTGGAGAGGCTCTTTCTGTTCTTTGACGTTGATAGCTGTTTACTATTTGGAATCAGTGAAGTTTCGGGAGAACTGCCGCTGCCACAAACATGTCAGTCCCAAGCGCACTCATGAGACAACCGCCCATTCAGTCCCCGTCTGGCACCGTTCCGGTTCGCAGTGAGAAAGGTACTGTGCTGAGCCGTTTTCCCGTCGGATCTTCCCCTTCCTTCCCCAGCACACTCCACACCTACCCCGGGCCGACCACCCCCACCCCGCAGACCTCAATGTCAGAGGTTCTCAAATAAGACACTGGACAATATTAGTTTTGTGCAATATTGAAAGATCCTCTATGCATCTGTGCTTGACTATATATTGTTGTGGGAAGGGTATGTGTGTGGGGGGTGGGGGTGGGGGGGGTGGGGGAGAGAGCCAGGTTCTGAATGCCAAGTTAAACAAAGTGAGAAGGTTTCTCTCTTATGAACCTTCATTATGGGCAAGTGTACAATGGGAGTCCTGGCAGACCAGGGGGAGAATTACCCTGTGATATGCAGTATTATTTGAAAGGAGGATTTTTTTTTGTCCATAGAATGTCCGTATTAGAGTCAAAGAATCTGCAGTGTGTTGTTTAAACAAAGTGGGGTTGTAGCTTTTTTTTCAGATGAAAGAAAACCAGAAATAAGCAGTCCAGGCGATTGTGACACCATGATATGATCTGAGACCCAGGCTCCTTTTTATCTCTTTCTTCTAATGTCCTCAGCTCCTTACGTCCATCCTCAAGGTCACTACACAGTTCCAGATGGCCAATGAAATCTGGCCATCGCACTCTGTTCCAAGCAGAAAATTGGAAGGGGTGAAGGGCATAAAGTATGCTCCCCCTTAGTGAATATCCTTCTTAAGGAGAGTTTCTGGAAGTCCCATCCATGACTGCTGTTTGCATCTCATTGATCACATTTAGCTGCCATGGAGGCTGGGAAATGCAGGCCAAGAGCTGGGCACATTTCTGTCCTGACTTAAATCAGAGGTTTATAACTAAAGAGGAATGGAAGAAAGAATGTTGAGCAGGCCAGTAGCCTCTTCCAATTGAACATTCCTCAGGCCAAGTTTGGGAAGTATTGATCTATATTATTTTCCCACTGATCTCCAATGTTTTGCTTATTCACATTCCACTTGGACTTGGTTTCTCTCTCTCTTTCTCAGTCTCCCTGTGTATCTTTGTCTTTCTGTTATATACATATAAACAGAAATATACATATATGCACACATAAATGTCCTAGATTATCTATCCTATATAATAAAAGGCTAATATGCAAATCGACTGAACGGTGGAATGACTGGTCGCTATGATGCTCACTGACCACCAAGGGGCAGACACTCAATGCAGAAGCCAGGTTCATGGCTGGCGAGCGCAGTGGCGATGGCAGGAGCCTCCTCCGCCTCCACAGCAGTCGAACATCCCCGAGGGCTTCTGGACTGCAAGAGGGCACAGGCTGGGCTGAGGGACCCCCAAGTGCACGAATTTCATGCACTGGGCCTCTAGTAGAATATAAAAGACTAATAGAATGTCTGAGCATAAAGAGACATTCACTGGTTCTAAGCTCTGATTACACATTAGAATCACTTGCGAGAACTTGTAAAAATATCTGTGCCCGAGCCCCACCAGTGTGAATTGTAATTTTTGGAGATAATGCCCAGATAGCTCCCCTAAAACTTCCCAGTTGATTCTAAGATGGAAAACCTCCTGTCTAGACAAACATCATCATTTTATAGGCAAATTGTCTGTGAAGTTATTTCTTTCATGTCTGTTGCCTCCATTAGACTGTAAAACCTATGACAGCAGGGATAGTATCTATAGGGTGTCCCAAAATTCACACAAGATTTGCAATTGAATTGAATTGCAAATCTGGCGTGAATTTTGGGACACCCTATATAATGTTATCACTGTGACTACAGAACCAGCTCAGGACGGAAAAAGGGGAGGGTAGAGCTTGAGGCCTTTGTTCCCTATTTTACCTTTCCTGTCTCACTACAACTAAAACTTGCCCCACCAGCACTTCTGCATACCTCTTCCTCAACCCCTTAAAACCCTTGACCTAGTCCAGCGAGCAAGATGGATCTGAAGCATCATTAGGTCTCCTATCTTCTTGATTGGTGCCATCTTGACCAATAAAACGTTCCTTACTCCAAACCCTGATGTTTTAAGCTTTGGCCTTCTGAAGCATTGGGCACAGGGACTTTGGTCTAGTAGTATCACCATATTCATCCCCAAAACTTAGCACAGTGCTGGCACAAAGTTAAGAACGCGGGAAGGGGAAGGGGAGGAGGAGGAAGAGGGGAAGGGA
>NW_005871113.1:6049150-6049897 GCF_000147115.1 Myotis lucifugus
CCATATAGTCAGATGGCCAGACCTTGGACCGCTTTATTCCAGTGCTGACAGGTGTGCTCCCGTGTTCCTACAGCGCTAACTGCATGCTGTGGTAATTGTTTGTGAGTCTCAGGGAAGGAACCATACCTTATTTCTTCAAGCATCACCAACCACATACCCTGCCTGGCTCACCATAAATGACTGATAATAGATAACTGGTAGGTGGGGGTGGGGGGTGGGGGTGGGGTGGGGAACCTATGCAAATTCAGTTTAGAATGCCATCCTTTCAGGGTCTTTCTTATCAAAGGCCACTTTTCTGTCTTCAGCCTTCCCTTACTATGCCTCAAACCTGGACTTTACATCTTCTCTAGCCAATGCTCAATTTTAATTACTTGTTTGGTTGAAAAGTTCTGAAAACTAACAGTTAGGTACTAATGATTGACAAGGTCCGATGGAATACATCTTTTTGGTGTCCTGACTCAAAAGAAAGTCTAATGGCCAGATTTTAAGTATAGAACCATAGAACTCATGGGGAGCATCCAGGGGAGTAAGCAGGGTGGCCTTCCTGGAGGAGACATCAAATCAGTCAGGAAGGCAGCCAGGTGCTCATCTTTGAGTAAGGCTCCTGGGAAGCACCCTTGGGAGTCAAATTTTCAAGTCGGCTTTTAGAGGTCTACTTTGAGCATGGGGTTTCCACTTAGCCCCACTGGGAGTGGTATAAGAGACCAGGAACTTCCCTGGGATGTTGTGGGGCTTGGCACAGGGGCT
>NW_005871113.1:6052659-6061426 GCF_000147115.1 Myotis lucifugus
CACAGTGAGGGCAGGGCAGGGGAGGAAGGTTCTTCCCAGGTGGACAGTAGCCCTCAGGAAAGGCGTGAGGCAGAGACCCTCTGAGCTGTGATGCATGGGGAAGCCGAGCCTGCAGCAGATCTAGATGAAAGGTATTTGGGTGTGAACACGGGTTTGGAAGAAAAATGTGAGGCCCGAAAGGACAGCTTGGCACAACCCACTTTCTCTGGGCTGCTGGACAAGGGAGGCTGGCCCAGGAGTTGACTTGGGGTGGAGACTGAGGTGAGGGAATGTGGACAGGAGCTGAGAAATGTGGTCAGAGGGCGGAAGATGGGAGAGGGACCGGGTGAAAAGGTTGGAGAGGGACCGGATAGGACCGGCCGGGGCTGAGGGGACAGCGGGGGAAGGAGGCTGGCACAGGGCAGCTGATGAAAGCCTGTTCCCATGGGAAGGGACTGGCGGATAGACACCTGGGAAGGAACACTCGGGAGGACTCCAGTGAGGGCGCCTGACTTCCTGAAGGTTCTGCGGAAACTACTGGGGGTCCTGAGGCCCAGGCCTGAAGGACGGTTATATCTATAGAAAGTTGACGTGTAGGAAGAATGTGGTCTGGGAGCTCTGATTTTGCCACCAGCAGGTCATTTCAGTTTCCTGCGCCTTTCCTTTCCTTATCTATAGCCTAGGAGTGTTGAGTGATTGCCAAGCCCTTTTCAGTGCTAGAAAGTGTGTGATGTGCTTCCATCCGCATTTGTGGGTCAGGCACAGCGCCAGCACTGAGAGGCAGGTGGACCAGATGCTGGTCAGTGAAGGGCTCGCACTGTCTTGGGGAAATGGGCATTTGCACAGGCACCTGGGCTACGATGTGAAGGGGGAAGAAAGCACCAATTCTGTTACTAGACCTGGTTAAAAGTTAGAGTGGAGTCGTGAAGAGGAGCAGAAAACCCCAAAAATGGGAGCTGAAGGAAGAACTGATTGATTTGGAGGTTAAAAAAAAAACAAAACAAACAAACAAAAAAAACAGAAGGGTGTGCTCAGGACTTCCAAGCAGAGTTAAGAAGCAAGGGGAGGCACGCCTGTGGGCTTGGCTCGCGCTGCACCACTGGCCTCCCTGGTGACCGGGGCCCCATGCTGAACAAAAGGTCCTGGGGCGGCAGCGCCCAGGGCCTCTCCTCCCGGGATGTGGAAGAGAAGTGCTCAAATCCACTTCATTCCTTTAAAATATATATTTATTTTAAAAATTATTTGCTTTTATTTAGAAAAATTAGAAAATTAAAAAACCAAATGATGCATAAGGTTAGCATCCAATTAACATAGTATATATCCTAGATCGATCTCTCTCTCTCTCTCTCTCTCTCTCTCTCTCTCTCTCTCTCATTCTCCCTTTCTCAATCAACACACACTCAGGGCTCCAAGATGGCATCAGCCATACCAGTGATGGAGAAGAAACTCACACATGTAAAAATAAGGGTGATGCCACACTGGATACTGAGCAGGCGTCCGTAGGGCATGTCAGAGCATTTCAAGGAGGTTGCTACCAGTATTACAAAATGTTTGTCAATGTGAAGAAAGGAGCATTGTGGGTTTCTGTGGGCTGGCAGTTTTTGTGTTTTCAGCTACTGCCTTTCTTACAAGGAACTCAAATACAAGTGACCCTACAAATACCACCAAAGAGGCCCCAGCGTGGAGGGCGTACTCTGCATCCCTGACCATGAATCTTCTTTGCCTGGCACTCCTGTCTCCTTTTATATATTAACTGAGAATTAACATCCAGGAAAAGATGACTGGTTAAAAAAATCAATCAATCAATCTATCTATCTATCTATCTATCTATCTATCTGGTCAAAAATAGGTTTACAGTTGTTTGGATGGAAAATAATACAAAGATTAGTAAATAATAATACAAGTGTGTTTCATGTACTTACAACTGTAGACCTACTTTTGCCAAACCCTGTATATAAAAAAGATATAAATAAGAATATATTAAAAAAATATATAGACATGTATAGCAACATCATTTTTAATGGCTTCATAATTTTATTGTGGGAACATAACATAAATTATTTAACAATTCCCTATTGTTTGAACTTTAAATTTCCTTTTTTTGTTTTGCTAAATAAAGAATGCTTGAATGAAAATGGTGTTATGCATAGATCTCTGCACCCTCACCTAATTATTTCCTTGAATATGATGAGATTTACAGCATCTGATGTGCATTACCATATTACGCTCCAGAAGATTTGTTCCCACCTATTCCCAGTAGCAACATATAGATGTCCGTTTCCCACCTCCTTGCCCACAGCAGGCGTTATAATTCTTTTTAATCTTTGCCATCTGAAGAGTAAAAGGGCACACCATTGTTTTAAGTGACACTTCTTTCATTACTCCTGAGGTTGAACACTGTTTACATATTTTATTGTATTTGCATTTCTTCTTTCGTGATTTGCTTTTTGGTAGCATGTTGCCTTTTTACCTCCACAGTGTGTGTCTTAGTTTCCTAGGGCGGCCATAAGAAATTACTACAATCTAGGTGGCTTAAAACAACAGGCATTTATTCTTTCATGGTTTTGGAAGCTAGAAGTCAGAAATTAAAGTGGCGGCAGGGCTGTGCTCCCTCTGAAGGCTCTAAGAAAGAATCCTTCCTTCCCTCTT
Source organism: Myotis lucifugus (assembly GCF_000147115.1). NCBI lineage: Eukaryota > Metazoa > Chordata > Mammalia > Chiroptera > Vespertilionidae > Myotis > Myotis lucifugus. The sequence continues at coordinate 6,055,288 of NW_005871113.1, forward strand.
CTTAGCTCTTGGTGGTTCCCAGCAATCCTTGGTATTCCTTGGTTCATAGCTGCACTACTTTAAAAAATAAAATAAAATTATATATATATATATATATATATATATATATATATATATATATAATTTCTGAGAAGAAGGGAGAGAGAGATAGAAACATCAATGATGAGAGAGAATCTGCCTCCTGCATGCCCCCTACTAGGGATCGAGCTCTCAACCCCTGGCATGGGCCCTTGACCGGAATCGAACCTGGGACCCTTTAATCCATAGACTGACGCTCTATCCACTGACCCAAACCAGCTAGGGCTATTTTTTTTTTTAAAAGAAAAGTTACTTTTATTTTCATGTGGTCTGATGTCAGTATATCATGGACCTAGCAGGCCTTGTAGGACACCGTCAGGGTGACTTTGCTATGGAAAGTGGAGGAGGAGAGCTATGGTTCAGCTCAGCTCTGGGAGAGCAGGCCTGAGTGGCCTCCTGTGGAGTTACAGTGGATCTAATCTCTGTTCCAGGCAAATGGGAATCTGCGGGTCCTGGGAGATTTGGGGAGAGTATGAAGATGAGGGTATTTCCAGCCTACAGGTGAGGAACATGGGACTGAGAGGGTCATCTTGGGAAGCAGCTGAACCCCAAGTCCAGGGAGACTATTGAAACAGGTTATCAATTTGATAGGGCTAGTCAGAAAGGAGGAGTCCAGGAGGGAAGAGCAGGCGACAACATCTAGGGAAGCCAGCGGTGAAGGTTAAAGCAAGGGTGGACAGAGGAGACTGTGCTATGTCTTGAGACAGTAGCTGCACAGGTGTTTCAAAGTGCACCTGCAGCCTTGGACAGGAGCAATGATGGCTGGATTGAACTACTAGGACTTACCCTGCCATCCAAAATCTGCCTTGAATCCCCACTTCCCTGATCAGTTCTAATCACTTTTCTTGACTCTCATCCTAAGGGCAAGAAAACGACTCCTAACTGGAGGCTCCAATCCCAGTTCCTTCTTCCTTCTTCTTCTTCTTTATTTTAATCCTCACCGAGGACATTTTTTCCATTGATTTTTAGAGAGAGTGGAGGGGCGAGGGAGAGATAGAGAGAAACACTGATGTGAGAGAGACACATCGATTGGTTGCCTCCGGCATGCCCCAGACCAGGGCCAGGAACCTGCAACCGAGGTACATGCCCTTGACCAGAATCTAACCCAGCCTGGGACCTTTCAGTCTGCAGGCCAATGCTCTATCCACTGAGCAAAACCAGCTAGGGCCCTTCTTCCTTCTTTGAAGCATCACTGAAGGATCCACCATCAGAGAGCAAGGAATGAAAGCCAGTTTAGTGAGTGTAGATTAATGCTTCCAGAAACCACCCCATTGCTTTGGAGTAACTTTACGGGATTGCAGTAGATGGGAGACATACTCAGAGCAGCTGAGACACTTTGGCCTCAAGGCTGAGCTCCCAGGAGTGTTGGCCCCCTCAAGAATCAGTCTTTTGAAGGATGAGGCATTTTCATCATGGAGCGTGGACATGAGATACCACAAAGTCTTCTTTGGTCTTTATCTTAAAACTAGGGGACCAGTGCACGAAGATTCATGCACTGGGGGTGGGTCCCTCAGCCCGACCTGCACCCTCTCCAATCTGGGAGCCCTTAGGGGAGCCCTGTCCAATCCGGGAGTTTCTGTCTGTCTTTGCAATCATATGAGCGAATTGTCTGAGACCCCCAACCCAGTTTGGTTTGTTGCTCACAGAATAATAGAGGCATTTTTTTTCTTTGCTTCATTGGTGGAGATTTCCTGGAAGTTTTAGGATATCTTCCCTTTAATTTTTCCTAGACACTCTGATTTTACTTATGTCTCTCACCTTTGCTTTCCCTCCATCCCCCACCGCAACAGTAACTTGCTCCAGGCTCACTTTGCTCTAGTGTCTAGGAGATCCATCTGCCACCAGAACTACGATTCCCAGAATTTCTGGTGCTCCTGGCGCTCTTGGTTTTTTCACTGTCCTGCCCCGGCCACTCCTCACATGCACACTGCCCACAGGCCTGCCACTGTGATGCAGAGGGCGTTCCTGCCCCGCTCCCGGCTGCTCCAGGCCTATGCGCAGGCCTACAGGCTCAGAGCAGCCTAGGTCCCAAGGACGCCCGTCCCTGGGACCCAGGCTGCTTGGCACCGGCACCAGTGCAAGCGGCCACCCAGCCCCTAGCCCAGGGGTGGGCAAACTTTTTGACTCGAGGGCCACAATGGGTTCTTAAACTGGACCGGAGGGCCAGAACAAAAGCATGGATGGAGTGTTTGTGTGAACTAATATAAATTCAAAGTAAACATCATTACATAAAAGGGTACGGTCTTTTTTTTTTTTTTTAGTTTTATTCATTTCAAACGGGCCGGATCCGGCCTGCAGGCCATAGTTTGCCCACGGCTGCCCTAGCCGCTCTGTGCCTGTGTATGCAAATTAACCCACCATCTTTGTTGGGTTAATTTACATACTCACTCCTGATTGGCTGGTGAGTGTAGTGGAGGGATGGTCAATTTACATGTTTTTCTTTTATTATATAGGATTCCATAGACTAAGAACCTGGGTGGGGACATTAGACTCTGTATGATTAAATGTGGGATTCATTTGACACTGAGAATAAAACCAGGTGCAATAAGAAGAAAATACAAGCCTCAGAGGATCTGAGGAAAAGCCTTGAAATCACTGTCGAATGACAAATTAACACCCACAATGAGAGTAGAAATTTACCCTGAATTTAGGACACTCTGTTTTTTATTTTTTTTCCCCACTGAGTTTAAATGCGTCTCATAAATCCTAAATATTTGGGGGCTGTAAAGATGATTAAACACCTGAAATGTAGTTCCCTGGGACATAAGAAGAAAAATATTAAGCACTTTCTTCAAGTCCATGAGTGAGGACTGAGTTATGGTTTCTTGGAATAGCGAGACTTGTACTTTCTCTACTTAGGTCAAAAGGAAATGAAGAGAAAGGAAATCAATAAGAAAATGACTCTCATGCTTGAATCATTATTTTATTTTTCCACCAGGGACTGGCTATTGGTTTGTAGATGGAATAGTAAAGTGATTAAAAACATACTAAAACCTGGAAACAGAATGTGGGGCAGTGGCCTGAACAGAAAGATTCTTGCTCCTTCATCGTTCTGCCCCGTTGGTGCCCCTGTCCCCATCCTCTTCATCCATCTTTTGACTCATGCCTTAATGCTGTTATGACATTACATATTTATATGATGGTTTGTCTTTTGACAAGAATGGTCTACCAGTGTGCATTCCATCAGCTCTTCCTCCAAAAACTGACCTATGGCATCCCTGGTGCTGGTAATCCTCCCACTTGTTATAAATGGGTCATTGCCTGCAGCTTGATGTCAAATGGTCAAGTCAATAAGTCTGCACTGATCACCAATTCTCAGATCCTATTATTTTATGTGTGAGGCAGATGTTGGCCAGTTGGCACCAGGATTGGGGGCAGAGGGCTCTTACCCACAGGATTTATTGTCTCCATCTTTTGGAGAGATGGATTAACTTACCCAAGGTCCTAGGCTAGTAGGTGGCCGATTTGATTTCAGGTCTCTTGTTCTTAAGGGGAGAGTAGGGAGGAACAGAGGATAACTGGGAAGTTTAGATGGATTCTGAAGCTGGCCTGCCATCTCTAGCGGGAATTTGTCACACCCTCCAGGTGTGCATTGGCTCTGGTGAGCTGAGTTTATTTGATGTGTTGGAACAGGTGGACAAGTATGTCCTTCACACAATTCCAGGTACTGTGGGCTTTAGGAGTGCCAACTAGGACCTTACTTCTACAGCCTCTGCCACTGCAGACTTGAGTCAAAGGGGGACAAAGTTGCAGTCTTGGATGAAATCTTGGGAATCAAGAAATAACTCACAGGGTTCGGCAGATGACTGAGACCAGCTACAAAGAGAAGAACTGGCCAGAGATCTCAGGTCAGGAGGGAGAGGGAGTCACCTCCAATCCTGGAGAAGTTTCCAGGCTTAGGAATGCCAAGGGTAGCTGGCAGTCACCAGAAGCTAAGAAGAGGCAAGGAAGGATTCTTCTCTAGAGGCTTCTGAGAGAATATGGCCCTGCCGACAGCTTGATTTCAGATCTCTAGCCTCCAGAACTGTAGGAGAATATGTTGTTTTAAAGCCACCCAGTCTGTGGTAACTCGTTACATCAGTCCCAGGAAGCAAATACATTTACCACTAGTTTCCAGCATCCTTCCTTTCCGCCTCCACAGCTCGTGTTTTCTGATCCAAACCGTTAACCTCATCCATCGCATCTCAGCATCAGGTGTCAGCCGGCTCTTTCTCTTTGAGGGCAAAGCTCACACCTGCTGGACTCACAGCTCAACAACTGCATGGACTGTTTCTCTGCTCCAAAGTGTTAGAGTTGGTAAATATTTCATGAACAGAACCTCCTTTTGACCCGATCATCCCTAGTGAGGGTGCCTTCTGCAAAAAGCACAGAAAGACTCAAGGGTCTGGGTTTTAAATCTCCACGTGGCCTTAGGTAACTCTTAACCCACCTGAGCGCCAATGTCTTCAGCAATAAAATGAGGAAACCGCTAGTCTTGCCAGCCTCCGGAGAACGTTGTTAATGGGACAGAACCTTCAAAAGCGGAGCGTAGGACCATGTGGACATTTTGCAGCTCATTATAATCCAGACATGGGAAACTGGGATGAAACAAATGTTTGCTGAACACCCAGAAGATGACAGGGACTTTTAGGAATATTGTTATATTGAATCTTCAAAGCAACCTGCTAGGTGGTGACTCCCATTTCCAAGTGAGGGAGAAATAAATTGAAGAGGAGTGAAGAAACATTACTTGCATAAGAAATGGTGAAAGACCTAACTAAACCCGATCTCCTGACTTCCAATCCAGAGGTTTTTCGACTACATTACACTATGATCCTCTTATGCTTTAATTTATTCTTAATGACATACTTCCTGCCCACTTTGAAGTATTTCTCTGACCCCTCGAAAGATGATACTAACCCAATAGAATCTGGTCCCTTGCTTAAGGTGAGGTTTAATTTTCAAGTATGAATTGTAACAAAATGCCCAGAAACCATAGAGGAAACATTTTGGTGTTTGTAAAGTTGAAATTTAAGCACACCTGGAGAGGACACAGAAAAGACTGCACCCAGCAAGGAGGAGGGGGCCAAATTCAGGAGTCCCAGCAGATTAGAGAATGTGCAAATCTGGGCCCACACTCTGCAGTTGGAGGGGCAGTTTGCAGGTGTAGAATATTACCTGCATTGTGTGTGTGTGCATGTGTGTGTGTGTGTGTGTGTGTGTGTGTGTGTGTGAGAGATACAGGGAAAGAATTTTTTTTATGTCCTCGGCATCTTCTGAAAAATATATACTCTTACTTGATTGGTGTGGCTTAGTGGTTGAGCATTGACCTATGAACCAGGAGGTCATGGTTCTATTCCTGGTCAGGATTGCGGGCTCAATCCCCAATGTGGGGCGTGCAGGAGGCAGCCAATGTATGGTTCACTCTCATCGCTGATGTTCCTATCTCTCTCCCTCTCCCTCTCTCTTCCTCTTTGAAATAAATAAAAATACATTTTAAAAAATTACACTCTTTTTTTGTTTTTTATTAATCCTCACCTGAGGATATTTTTCCATTGATTTTTAGAGAAAGCAGAATGGAGGGAGGGAGGGAGAAAGAGAGAGAGAGAGGAGAAAGAGAGATGTGAAAGAGACACATTGATTGATTGCCTCCCACATGAGCCCTGTCCGGAGCCAGGATTGAACCTACAACCCAGGCACGTGCCCTTGACCAGGAATCTAACCCATGCCTGGGCAAATGCTCTTACCATTTAGCCACCATCCAGGGCTGAAAAATCCAAGTATATACTCTAGAGGAGTCACCACTTTCTGCACAGATGACTTGCTGAGTTTTTCCTTTCCTTCTAGCAGTGGTTCTCAACCTTCCTAATGCCGCGACCCTTTAATACAGTTCCTCATGTTGTGGTGACCCCCCAACCATAAAATCATTTTCGTTGCTCCTTCATAACTGTAATTTTGCTACTGTTATGAATCGTAATGTAAATATCTGATATGCAGGATGTATTTTCATTGTTCGCGACCCACAGGTTGAGAACCGCTGTGAGCAACAGCAATGCCAGCTCCTTTTTCAGGGCTCTCTCTG